>NC_041386.1:62184255-62193743 GCF_002162155.2 Triticum dicoccoides | reverse complement strand
AAAATAAAGATGACCCTCGGGCTCGCGAAAACCCAAGGGAAGGTTATAGGTTGTTAGTGCAAATGGTAAAACCAAGGTTGGGCCTTGCTGGAGGATTTTTATTCAAGGCGAACTGTCAAGGGGTTCCCATTATAACCCAACCACGTAAGGAACGCAAAATCCGGGAACATAACACTGATATGACGGAAACTAGGGCGGCAAGAGTGGAACAAAACACCAGGCATAAGGCCGAGCCTTCCACCCTTTACCAAGTATATAAATGCATTAATTAAATAAGAGATATTGTGATATCCCAACAAAATATCCATGTTCCAACATGGAACAAGCTCCAATCTTCACCTGCAACTAACAACGCTATAAGAGGGGCTGAGCAAAGCGGTAACATAGCCAAACAACGGTTTGCTAGGACAAGGTGGGTTAGAGGCTTGGTTTAACAATATGGGAGGCATGATAAGCAAGTGGTAGGTATCGCAGCATAGGCATAGCAAAAGAGCGAGCAACTAGCAAGCAAAGATAGAAGTGATTTCGAGGGTATGGTCATCTTGCCCGAAATCCCGCAAGGAAGAAGAACGAGTCCATGAAGAAGACAAACGGACGAAGTCAAACGAATCCTCACAAACACGACCTTATCGAAACTAACCCAAGGAAGCAACACCGGAAAGAAGCAAACAACATAGTGAACAACCAACACATAACATGGCATGATGCGCAAACAATTATGATGCATGTCCGGTTTAAATATGCATGACATGGCAAAGTGCACAAACAACCCTACAAATTAAGTGGAGCTCAATATGCAACTCCGTTGTATATTGACGAAACACCACATTCAAGTTATTTAGTTTGATCTCGTTTATGTACCCAACAATATTAAATGTTGTTAAGCATGTCAAGAGGTGAAACATAAAGGGATTATCTATCTAAACAATTTAAATGGAGCCGGATATAGCAAACAACAAATCCGGTAAATCCCCATATGCATTAGTAAATTAACGCAAACAACAATTTAAACCATCTTAATGTTGTTAACATGATGCGGATGACATGATCAAGTTTATGCAATTTTATTAAAAGTTGACAAGAGCAATATGAAGCATTTGTCACCGTGGTGGAAAGGAAAGGGGTGCCACGGCGATGAATCCAAAAATGATGCCACGGCAACATGTCGGTTATCCGGTAGCCCACGGGGATACCAGTGCAAAAGGAAGTGACGGGAGCGTGTCATGCAAGGATGGTGGGGTGCTCCCGATTACGGGGTTCCCACATGTCGGTGGCAAGGCAAAAGAGGGGCAACGTGCACCGAACAACTCGACACGGAGCAAACACGAGCATTTCATACAACATATGCATTCGGCCCACGGGTCATCGTCTCGGCGGTTATACCTTCAAAGCGTGCGTTATCGGAGGGGTTCAAGTTCGATGCGGTGTAGAGGAAGTAGACGTTCTCGGGACGTTGAGGGAAGTAGTGGTTCTTTTCCGAAGAGGGACTTGATGAACCCAACATCTCCAAGGCGATGGTAGCCGTACATGGCAACGGTAACTTGGAGGGTCGTCCATTACGTGGTACTTAGGTGAGTCCACGAGAAACAGTAGTCGTACATGGTTCATCGAGGAACTTGATGTTTCGTCTGTAGTCATTCGAGCGTCCGACGATAATGGTACTCGGTCATTTCGAAGAGGTACTTGGGGTCATTCGACATTGCCGGTCCCGTCATCTCGAAGGGGTACTTGACATTCTTAGTGATTCCAAAGACGACGGTAGAGGTACACTTGTTGTAGGGGTACTTATCAGATCCACGGCGACGGTAGAGGTACAAACGTTCCCACGGTACTTGACGGTCCGGTCTTGGTGTAGATGTACATGGCAAACGTAGGAATACTCGGCATCTTGTCGAACCCAAGTGACGGTAAACGTTCTCACGGACGAAACCGGGAGGTGAAGGCAAGGCAACGCGGCGGCGGCCTGTGCTCACCGGTGAAGCAGCAGAAGAAGACGAAGGTGGACGACATCGGCCTTGGCGCGGAACGAGGGGGGCGGAGCTCCTGCTCGAGCAGAGGGCTCGGGTGCGGGACTTGAGGCACTGGAGGCGATGGGACTAGGCGGGCCGGAGCATAGCCAGGAGGAGGAGGTCGCGGGTGATGAAGCAGCTCGAGGAAATGGGCTCACTGGCCAGAACGGCGCACCACAGCAGAGGAAAAGGGGTTGCCGGTGGCGCTGTTAGTGCGGCTCTGCTGGTGGCGCGGGCGCCATGGCGGGGAGGCGACGGAGGGGCGACGGAGGAGTTTGCTGGGGCGCGGCCTCCAGGGAAGCAGCGCCGCTCCGGGTGCTGTGCGGGCGTGAATGGTGGCGGCAGTGGAGGGTTGCCCGATGGTGGCGGTGCAGGCCGACATGGCAGAGGCAAGGGAAGGCGCGAGGAGGCGTGGCCATGGGGATCGGGATCCCTCTCCCTGGTGCGTGCGTGTGAGGAGGAGGGAAACGAGGAGAGAAGTGGGATCGGGCTCGGTCCTCCCTGGCAGCGTAAGGGGAAAGCGAGGGGGAGAGACAGGGGGTCGGGAGGGGGTGTTCTGGGCTAGGGTTAGGATTAGATGGGCCGGCACGGGAGGCCCAGTTGGGAGGAGGTCTAACAGGCCGGTGGGGATGGAAGGCCCAGGTGGGCTGACTTCCCTCCTCTCTCTCCCTTTCTCTAAATTCTCTTTTTCCATTTAAAAACAAAACAAAAAAGAGAAAGAAAAGAAAGAGAAGTTAGGGATGGAATCTGGGCATGAGGATAATTTTCTTGAGGTCGCAAAAATGTGCTTGTTCCGAGAAAAATAGAAAAGGCCAAGATTGAGATATTTAAATTCAAACTCATTTGATTGAAATTCAAATGATTTGAATAGGAAGTGAGGGTTGGGAAGGTCCAAAATGTTCGGATTTTTGGTGGAGCTCCGAAATATGATGAATGAATTTATGGACAAAGTTTGAGGTCAAGATGTGTGGTGACAAAGGCCTGGGGAATTACTTGCAAGTGTGTTTTGGTGATTCCAAATTAATGGAATATTTATAATAACTCCCTAAATATTAGGAGGATATGTTATAAAGAGAAGTCACTCTTCCCTCGATTTAAATGGATCAAAGATCCACACAATTTATTTAGTTGAGATGCAGAAGATTTATGAGATGATGGCATGATGACATGATGCAATGCACATGATGCAATGATGAATGCAATGAACCAAACAAATCACACGACGAAACCCGGAAACCCTGGAAGGCATCTGAAGCTCCGGTCTTGGGGCGTCACAACACTCCACCACTATGAGAGGATCTCGTCTCGAGATCTAGAATGGCACCGGAGTGCAAACGGAAGAGAAAGAGAAGAGGTAAAATTAAGTTGCTTCTTTGACAAACGAGTGAGACCAAAGAACCTTGAAAAGGTTAAGCCATTCGAGAGAAGCATACAACGGAGATGATGAAGCTGAAAACACTCCGTTAGAAAAGAGGAACAAGGGAGAACAATTTCGGGCAGCACTCCGGTTGAAAATTGAAAAGAAACTTTATAAGATGAAAAGAACTTGAGCAGTGGGCACACTCCGGTTAAATGGGCAAGCAAAGAAAGAAAGATGATCTTCACAATACGAGATGATGATTGAAAAGAGCAACATCACAAGTCGTCCGGAAGAAAGAAAATAGAAGATAGATAATTGAAAGAAAAGAATGGAGAAGAAAATGCCAACTTATGCCACAAAAGAGCTTGAAAAGGCATCTTTAGGAGAAGGGTCGAACGGAGTTGTTGGAACACCAACAAAGAAAAGAATATGCTTGGTATGGTCTTATAGAATACATCTCAAAATATGAGGTGACAACCAACCACTCACGGGAAAAGAATTGGATTGATAAGAACAAGGAGACGAGAAACTTATTTCACCGGGAGGATAAAAGAAGAACTTGGATCATTTATAAGCACCATAAATAGCAACAATCCTTAGGGAAAGCTTTAGGTGAAACATGGCACCAGATAACTCCAACGAAGAGGTTGGTGGATTCGAAATACCTCATTCTTAACAACATGTGAATCATGAAACATGAACTCAAATTATCAAGAATGACATAATACCAGCTCCAATGATACGGTTGAAAGAATTGCACTCCGGATAGCAAGATGAAGAAAACTTGAGCTCCTCGGAAAAGAATCTTGATGAACACTTTGAGAAGGAATTAATCCTTGATGAACCATTATGTAGAACCTTCATGAAGAACTCCGGTAAACAAAAGGAATGATCAATAGAAAAGAAAGGTCTTGCAATGATTAGATGAAGCTTTGCGACGAGATAAAGTGGAAACTTGGAACCCCGGAAGGAAAGACAAAGCATCTCAAACCAAGAATGTGGTATGATGAACCACTCCGGAATAAAGAATTAATCCCTTGGATGAAACAATAATAAGGATTACGTTATGCGTATCCTTCACCAATTTAGATTGATGACAAGCAATGGATTTTGCACACTACTTATTCTCGTAGAAAGGATTAAGATAGATATAGCACAAACTTGGGAAAATCTTCAACGAACCACCGGTAGAATTGAAAACAACAAATGAATTGATATGATAACAAGGTAAGAAGAATCTTGAATGAACCACCATAAGAATTGAAAAAGAACGAATAAAAGATAACGAATCACCGGGAAGAATTTTCAAATGAACGAAGATGCTCGAGAGAATCTAGATACATGAGAACGAAGGGATCACGAACTGATTAGAGATCACTTGAACGAAGCACCGATAAGATTTGGAGAACCATAGCTGAAAGCTGAGAATGAATAAATTCTGAGATGATGGGCTCCGAATAAACAAACTGAGTAGACTCTTGAATTGCTCCGGATAGGTGAAAAGAATTTTCACAATCAAAACAATTAAGAGAGGATGGCACGAAGCTAGAGCCATAAATCTTGAAGAGAAAGGAGCAAGATTTAGAGGAAAATCTTCTTCGATCTTCAAATGTTGAGAATGACGATGAGAACACCACCAAGAATTGTTGAGGCACTCCGGAATGAAGAATGGAAAAGGTTGAGCCAACGATGAAAAGAATTTGAAAGATCTTGGAGAAATACATATGACTGATGATGAATCATACTTACGACAAACTTTGAAAAGAATTTAGGATAGCTCCGGAAAAATAAGAAGAGTCAGGTAAGATCCTGGAAAAAGACCTGTGGGTTAGGGCCCACTCAAAAGATACACCGTAGAACAATTTAAAAGAGAGAGTGCACCGGTTGAATTAAATGGCTAGAATGAGATAACATCCTCAAAAGAACTTGAGCGAACTGAGAATGGAAACGGTAATCTTCTGAGACATCTTCAGTACTCCGGAACAAATGGATAGCGAGAGGTGAATAATTAAGAAGTGCACTGGCATAAGAAAGCATTTGAAGAGAGGAAAAAAAGAACATGATCAATGCCGAAAACTTGAATCCACCGGAGAAGAAAAGAACGAAGAACGATGAACTTGAAGCTCCGTTAGAATCTTCATGAGAATCGTCGGACAAAAATATTGACGGAAAAGGATGGAGAGACTTCACAAGAATAAAAGGATACTTGATTAAGAAATCTGAGTCCTTGAATAAACAAGGGTGGGAGGGCGGGAGAACAAAGGCAACTTGGAGACGAATGAAACAAACACCGTTGAGAAGAAGTGACAATTGATCTTGCGGAAGTTGAAATGATCGGATCCACTTGAAGAGAAACACGCCGGTTGAAAAGAAATTGGCATGACAATCTCGATTATCATGAAGGATTAGTATCCACATAGGAATATGGGAACACTGCTTAGGAGAAGGTATGGAATCAACATTTGACTTCGAAGCAACTCGAATACCACAAACCAAAACAAAACAAAGGATTGGCTTGCAGAATAAGCCGGAACAAACATGTGATAGAGATTTCATCCGAAGTTTTCGTGGTGGGGCCTACACGGGCTCGATCGTAGAGCACCATCATGTACAAGGCAGTGCACATGACATACGAAGCGTCCCCGAGTCGGCATAGCCAAGGACTCTTTAAGACACAACGAGACCACTGTAAAACCAACCGTGAATAGGCGGACCACTAGACGTCGAACCCCAATTTCATATCATATATCCGTCGGAAAGATATCCTAAGAGCTACTTGAATTCCCACTTATAAACTTCCGAAATTTTCCGGTTATGCAATCAGGTGTTGGGGATACAGGGGAAGCATAATATCTCACCCAAAACTAACAAATCCTACATCCAACTGTATCCATCCTTCAACACATAACCAAGAAACCTTCGGAAATCATTTACCTCAACCTTCGAAAAGCATCCGTTATACGAGTTATGGCAATACTCCCGAACTCCCGCCCCAGTACTGGGTGGCGTCGAGGTTATCTCACCAACAACTTCATAAAAGAGATTTTCGATGTCGGCGAAACTAACTCAGGTATTCCAGAACTGCAACGATAAAATTGTGACGACAACACCTCGGAGCTCAACTCCCCGGGACACTGCCACAACCCCTAAATGTCAGGAGGCACCAAGAACAATATTCTCGTCACAAAACCATCAGAACGATTCCAAGATACCCGCGTGATCCTAAATTTCTTTTAGTGAAATTTGAGAAGAGAAGAGTCAAAACTCTACGTCAGGAGGCCTCACCAGAGCGACGAAGGGACTGAGGAGTAAAAAGAATTCCTAACTCTCCGATATATATAATCCTAAATGACTCAAAACATTTTTCTAGACTCAACTCGTCAGCTAATTCAATCAAGCAGTGGGGGCTCCTAAGGTCGGGGAAGGCTCTGATACCAACTTGAATGATGCACCAGTATGATTCACTCCCGCCGGTTGTCGGTTCTCCTGGCGGGATCTAGACTGGCCCCACAGATCAATACTAGTCTTTTCTGCGCACTTTGTCCTCACTCGTGCGCACCCGGGAGCAACTTCCTGGTCGGTCACCCATCCTGACACTACTCCAAGCTGAGCACGCTTAACTTTGGAGTTCTATCCGAATGGGCTCCCAGAAAAGAAGGAATTCCTTATTGATATGAGTAGTCTATCATCCCTAATAAGCCAGGCCATCACATACACCCCCACTCAGAGGAACCGACGTCCTCGTCGGGCCACAGGAACGTTCCCTCTTGGCACATACGTCTGTGCTTCCAGTCTAGTACATGTGCCATGCCGTGTGCCACGACGGGTCACAAACGTCACGAACAACATGACCACACACCTGTCCGCAACCATCCGTGTAACCGCGAGGGTCGGCTCTGATACCAACTTGTAACGCCCCGGACACTCCCGCCGGTGGTCGTTACTCCTGGCGGGATCTAGACTGGCCCCATAGATTAATACTAGTCTTTTTTGCGCACTTCGTCCTCACTCGTGCGCACCCGGAAGCAACTTCCCGGTTGGTCACCCATCCTGACACTACTCCAAGCTGAGCACGCTTAACTTTGGAGTTCTATCCGAATGGGCTCCCAGAAAATAAGGAATTCCTTAGGCCAACTCCACCCGCGACCCCAAACGGACGTCCGTTTTGTCCTATTTTTGTCCCTTTGGGTAGGGATTTGGGGTCGTGTCCGGGCCTGTCCTGGGATGCGGTGGCCGTGCGCCCAGCGCGCGGCCGCATCCTTTTTCCCCATCCTGTCCGTCAGGGCCAAGAATTTCCCAAATTTGCATTAAAACTAGTTTCGAACCCAAATATTTGTCTGAAAATTAAAATAGTTTTACAACCCAATTGAAATTGTCTTTAATAAAATAGTTTTACAACCAAATCGAAATTGTCTTGACTGAACATAAAATGGACAAATACATCTATTGGTTGCCAATGTGATCCCACACGTGCTCAACCAAGTCATTTTGAAGATTCACATGAGTGTGCCAATCACGCATCTCATGGTGGAATTGGGCAAACTGTTCAAATGTGGCCGGGTCTTAGTGCAGGGGCTCAATATTTTCACCTTGATAATCAAATCCTTGGTCGAAGATACTCTCATCATGCTTATCCTCGATGATCATGTTGTGCATGATCACACAAGCAGTCATCACCTCCCAAAGCTTCCTTTCATCCCATGAGAGTGCAGGGTTTCGAACGATACCCCACCGGGATTGAAGCACACCAAAAGCACGTTCCACATCCTTTCTAACACTCTCTTGCATTTGGGCAAATCTCTTTCTCTTCTCACCTTGGGGTTTCGAGATTGTCTTCACAAAAGTTGACCACTGAGGATATATACCATCTGCTAGATAGTATCCCTTGTTGTAATGGTGGCCGTTGATCTCAAAGTTTACAGGTGGGGAGTGGCCTTCTGCAAGCCTCGCGAAGACTGGAGAACGCTGCAGCACGTTGATATCATTGTGAGAACCTGCCATGCCGAAGAAAGAATGCCATATCCAAAGATCTTGTGATGCCACCGCTTCTAGTATGACAGTGCACCCGTTAACATGCCCCTTGTACTGGCCCTGCCAAGCAAATGGACAGTTCTTCCACTCCCAATGCATAAAATCTATGCTGCCAAGCATACCTGGAAAGCCGCTAGCTGCGTTGGTCGCCAACAATCTCTCTGTATCAGCGGCAGTTGGCTGCCTCAAGTACTCTGGGCCAAAGACCTCGATCACAGCCTGGCAAAACTTGTACATTGACATTAGACATGTTGTCTCACTCATACGCACATACTCATCCACCAGATCGCCTGGAATTCCATATGCAAGCATGCGGATGGCCGCGGTGCATTTCTGGTAGGAGGAGAATCCAAGCTTGCCAAGGGCATCCGTCTTGCACTCGAAGTATGGGTCATGAGCAACCACTCCCTCTCGGATACAATTGAACACATGCCTCGCCATACAAAAACGGCGACGAAATTTATCCGGCCTGAAGAGCGGGGTGTTGGCAAAGTAATCTGCATAGAGCAGGGTGTGGCCTCTCTCCCTGTTGCGGTTCAGGTTGGGAGCACGGCCAGGGACTGACCCCCTGTACCAAGGAAGCTGCCATTGAATATGATCGTGAACGACCAGTGCAGCCACCACAAGATCGTCATCATCCGATGACGAATCGTCCGGTGAACAAAGGAAGTGATGGTAAGAAAACTCGTCTCCACTGTCCATACCTTTGTTGGCAAAAGGTCGAACACCTTGCGCTCGTGGTGGCGAAGAGGCCGCGATGATCACCTCGACACAGCAGGGTGGTTGCCGGCCGGCTACAGGCCGCTCTGGAGCTCTCGTGGGAATCTGCCTCGGCCGCCGTGGTATGCCGCCGGCAGTCGTGTCCCCTCTGCCACCGGCAAGGACGGCGAGGGCCAAACCTCCTCCGATCGACGACCAAAACTATGGCGGAAGCGCGGGCATGGTGGCGGCCATGTCGAGACGTGGTTTGGTACGGACGGCAGGGGGGCTGCGCGGTGAGGAGGCGTCCGAAGATTAGCAGCGGCGCCGGCGGCGAGGCAGGGCGGGGAGAGAGGGTGAAGCGTTGGGAGCGGAGGGACTGCTAGTGT
>NC_041386.1:62178100-62183966 GCF_002162155.2 Triticum dicoccoides | reverse complement strand
AAGGGCGTGCGTCGGGGCCGTCCGCGCGCGTCCGTTTCACCCTAAACCGAGCGCAAGTTTGGGCTGGGGATGGGTCGAAAGCGGACGGAATCCAGATATTTGTCCGTCTGCGCCCGCGCGCTGGGCCGTCTCGTTTGTCCCTTTTACCCCAAATGGACGGGGGCGGACATGATAGGGTCGCGCGGTGGAGTTGGCCTTATTGATATGAGTAGTCTATCATCCCTAATAAGCCAGACCATCACAGCTTGCGTGGGAACCTGCAAGGTTGTGTTGGAACGGGCTCACCGACGATTCATTGGTGCCACCGTTTGGCCAAAAGAACGCCCCCGTGTGCTGCGCAAGCTTGCGCTGTAAGCCGTTTGCGGCAGCGGGGTGACAAGACGTGCGAGAGGAGGACGAGAGGACACGTACACATACAATTAATAAAAAACGTTCGCGATTTAATTACCTACTATACCCCCGTCCTGGTTTATAAGTAGGATTTATTAACTAATAAAATACGAATGCATATCACCATAGATTATATCGTTGGAGTCGTATTTGAACATAGTTTCCAGCTATACAATTTTTGTAACATGCATTAATACTTTTTAGTTAAATTTAAAGTTATACACCAGCAAGCGTTTGCCCGCAATACACACGGCTTATTCCATCACAAACAGCTCTGATGGATCAACTGTCTGCCACGTACTGCACACGCAACTATAATCTGATTCGTGCTTGATGTCTCCGACATTTCTCGCACAGTTCGTCTTATTTGCCATGTATCACTGTGCCGTCCTCTGCTCGCGTCCCTCGGCAAGCTCTGCTCGCCATTAGGCGCCGCAGCGCGCGCTGTGCTCGCCGTTAGGCGCCGTGGCGCGCTCGTTCGCGTCTGTTAGCGCGCTCTACTCGCGTTCGTCGGCGCGCTCGGCTTGTGGACAACTTTTCCTTGAGGCGACCGCGGAGTGCTCTGCTCGCGTCCCTCCGCGCGCGCTCTACCACCGTTTGGTTGTGCGCGCGATCACGTCAAGGTCCCCATATGCATGCGGTTGCGCCGCGCGCGTTGCCACACGATGCAGTTAGGTGCGGCATGATTGAGTTACGCGCTGCAAATTAGAACTGCCATCAAGGCCTTCCGATATTCCTGGTTGTCCGGCTTCCCCTTTAATTCTCGCGGCCATTATAACCTTAGTCTCTTCAACCATTCGATCGCGCCCCACAACACAACAAGCACACCCACGACGACACATAGAGAGGGGATGTCCGGCGGTGCTCCAATGGAGTTCGGTGAGCATAGAGTGGAGACCCACGCGAGGGAGACGGATCTCTCGGTGGTGTACACCATCGACCCGGCCATGGTGGACGACTACATCAACAGCGTTGAGCAGTTGCTTGCTGGAGACAAGTACAAGGTGGTCGGCATCGACCTCCAGTACACCGTCGGTCATCCCGACATAGATCTGAAGGTTGCCCTCGCCCAGTTGTGCATGCGCCATCATGTCCTCATCTACCACTACTGCATGGCCACAGGGCCTTGCGACCGTTTCAACAGGTTTGTCAACAGCACCGACTACAAGTTTGCCACAGTGGATACCAAAGACGATGTAAAAGCGCTCAGTGTTACGGCTTGGCCTGCAAGAACCTTGTCGAAATCCGTGACCACTACAAGGTCTGGGGCAGCACGAAGCAGGACTCCCTGGTCGAACTCGTCTCAGCGATCATCGACCCCTACTACGAAAAGATGAAGTAGGATGCCCAGAGAACAAGTCCCGTATCCTGGCACAAGGCCTGGATGCGGCAACTTGATGAACCTCACCTCAGGTTCGCGGCCAAGAGCGTGTACGCATGCTACGAGATGCACAGGCGGATCATTGACATGAGGAAGTGCCTCGTTACCCAAATCGACGAGTCCGGATCGAGCCACAAGAAGAGCAAGCGCCACAACAAGTAGATGATGATCAGATGATCGTGTATGCTAGTTAATCATGCATGTAATATATACTTTAGTTTATTGGTGTGTGTGGAAATGTCATGTGTGTAGTAGCCACCTATGTAATTATGCATGTAATAGTTTACTTTAGTGTGTGCAAATGCCATGGTTGTAGTAGCTACCTATTCAAGTGGATGTTTAATTTGGTTATGCAAGCATGTCCTTATAAGTGTGTGTATATATATGTTGTTATTCTGTATGCAATCCCATCGCACAACACACACATCTTATTAGCAGCAACCGGCTGTGTTCTTATCGGTCTTCAGACATATTTCTGATTACAGACCTGTTTGCCGCGTATCACACACATCTTGTTAAGTTGAGCCGTTTCTGTTCTCTTGTGTCAACGCAAACAATTCATCCGAGTGAACCGCGTGTTGTATATCGCACACACCTTTGATCTGGCTGACCGTTTCTTTTGTGTTGCCTAATCACAAACAGTTCATCCAAGTGAACCGTATGCTGTGTATCGCACACGCCTCCATCTGGCTGCCCGTTTCTTTTGTTCCTCCTCATCGCAAATAGTTCATTGAACTGAACCGTATGCCCTTCATCACACACGCAACTAAAACCTAAACCGTGTTTGATGCATCCATCATCACAAACGTTTTAAACATTTCCGACGGTTTTCATACAACACCATTTGCGATTATGTCATTGCACACAGTTTCTCGAAGGGTCTCTGATCGTAGTGTCGCGTTAGTAGCATCCTGTAGTAGTGTTAGCCTTCATTGACTCGGACGACTCTCACCAATTGGTTGACTCTTAGGTCATATGCCAGGGTCTCCAATGCATCCTGCCAGGGTTTATGCCTTTGATGTCCTTCAGTGATATCCCAAAGCTTTTTGGTATCCTTGTGATACCGTCATAAGTTTTTCTTTTTTTAAAAGATTAGCATTTACAGTAACATGAAATATTTCCGTATCATCAAGAAATTCGTACCATAGGCTCTCTGGTAATGGTTTGACATCTAGATGCGACCGTTCGTTTCGTATGGTGACATGGTAGTGTTGGAAAATATGCCCTAGAGGCAGTAATATTTGTATTACTGTATTTCCATATCCATAATTAAGGATTTTATATCATATGCTATAACTTCTATGATCCTGGAATATGTGATTCAGTGGAAAACTCATATGCACGTGTGGGATGATAAATGGTAATGAAAAAGGTTCTTAGTCTCGCCTCTAAGACTAGCTCAAGTGTTGTTGGTGATCACGTCTTCCAGATCTTAGGATATCGGTAAGTGTAACGATGATCCTAAAACAAACACTATGATTATGGCGTTAGAAGAATAATCATATTGAATCAACCCAATCTTATTTGTTATGAATTGAGTTAATATCGTCTGCATTCAATTATCATAACACAGAGTGTTGATTGCTTGTGTTTGCATTGGTAATTTCCCGAAGAGGAGGAAATGATGCAGCACAACAACGATATCAATTAAGTAGGAGAACCAAACAACACTATGTAAACATCACCTACACACAAACAACAAAACTTGAAACCCAACACGTAAGAGGGGGTTGTCAATCCCTCCTGAGTATTGAGATAGATTAAATTAAATGAGATTTGATAAATAGATCTAGCAAAACATAAAAGAAAATAAGTAAAGGAAAAGTGCAGCAAGTTATTTTTGGTTTTTTGAATTAATAGATCTGAAAACAATATGATAGGAAATAGATCCAGGGGCCGTAAATTTCACTAGAGTCTTCTCTCGAGAAAATGGCATACGATGGTAAACAAATTACTATTGGGCAACTGACAGAAACACAAATAATTATGATGATATTCAAGGCAATGATCATATATATAGGCATCACATCCAAGATCAGTGGACTGACTCCTCCCTGTATCTACCACTATTTCTCCACACATCGACCGCTATGCAGCATGCATCTATAGTGTATTAAGTTCATGGAGAAATAGAGTAATGTAATAAGAACGATGACATGATATAGACAAGATCTATTCATGTAGGAATAGACCCATCTTTTTATCCTTAATAACAACGATACATGCGTGTCATGTCTCTTTTTATCATTGAGATTGAGCACTAATAGTTTAGTGTTGCATATGTGAAAAGACTATGTCTATCCTAATAGTGCACTTCTCTATATAATTGTAAAAGTAGTTACATATGCTAAAATCATCCGCAAAATACAACACTGTTGTTAGATCCGCCAAAGAAACACGGACATAGAAGTGCCATGCTCTACATATGTAATTTATTATTAGCTTTTGTATGAGTCAATTTTATTACACATGAGTTTTTGCGTGGAAACAACTAAGGAAATGCTATTTTATATTGATGTTGCATATGTGAATAGACCTGCATACGTCTATCGAAAGAGCCCTCTCCTTCCCTACCAATTTCGAAAACGGCAAATACGGTGAAGCCATCCGCAAACAAACAATATAGTGGTCCGAATTGCCGAATGAACACAGACATAATACATACATAGAAGTGTAACACTTTAATTTACTGTTAACTTTCGGAGCACAGAGAATTTGTTTCATGAAATGGCGAAATAGATGCCTAGGATATTATGTTTCTATCTATATGGCGTATGTGACAAGATTTGCAGATGTCTATCCAAAGGGCCGCTTATCCCTATTGACTCTAAAATGGTCGCAAGAGGCACAATGTCATCCGCAAAATACAATATAGTGGTGAGAACTGTTGAGTAAATGTGAAACAGAAGTATAACCCTTCATATTGTAATTCATTGATAGCCTTTTTACGAAATGCAATTTTATTATGAATGATTTTTTGCATGAAAAGAACTTAGGGAACAATGTTCCTATCCATGTTGCGTATGTGATAAGACTCATATACGTCTATCCAAAGGGCCTCTTCTCTCTATTAGTTGCAAAAATGGCTACATGTGTTGAAGTCGTCCGTAAAATACAATACATGCCCGAAACTACCGAGTAAAGAAGAATATAGAGGTGCAATTTCGAAAATAACATAGTTTAGTGTTGCATATGTGAAAAGACTATGTTTATCCTAATAGTGCACTTCTCTCTATAATTGTAAAAGTAGTTATATATATGCTACAATCATCCACAAAATACAGTATTGTCGTTAGATCTGTCAAAATCTTGGATGTTTTATATGCATTATTATGCTATTTTATATTATTTTTGGGACTAACCTATTAACCTAGAGCCCAGTGTCAGTTTCTATTTTTTCCTTGTTTTTGAGTTTTACAAAAAAGGAATATCAAACGAAGTCCAAACGAGCTGAAAATTTACGGTGATTTTTATGGACCAGAAGAAGCCCACGGAGCACAAGAGTTGGGCCAGAAGAGTCCCGAGGAGACGACAAGGGTGGAGGGTGCGCCCCCCTATCTTGCCGCTGCCTCGTGGACCCCCCTGACGTGAAAACGACACCAAAAATTCCTATAAATCACGAAACCCCCAAAAAGAACCTAGATCGGGAGTTCCGCCGCCGCAAGCCTCTGTAGCCATGAAAAACCAATCGGGAGCCTGCTCCGGCACCCTTCCGGAGGGGGAAACCATCACTGGTGGCCATATTCATCATCCCGGCGGTCTCCATGATGAGAAGGGAGTAGTTCACCCTCGGGGATGAGGGTATGTACCAGTAGTTATGTGTTTGATCTCTCTCTCTCTCTCGACTAGTAGAAAAAGGACCATTTGTCCCGGTTCGTAAGGGACTTCTGTCCCGGTTTGGGAACCGGGACTAAATGGTCGTTACTAATGCCCTTGGCCTTTAGTACCGGTTCTTACATGAACTGGGACAGATGGGCCTCCATGTGGCCGGTGCGACGAACCCAGGCAGGAGGCCCTTTGGTCCCGGTTGGTGGCACCAACCGGGACCAATAGGCATCCACGCGTCAGCTGTTCACGGGCTAGGGTTTTTGTTTT
>NC_041386.1:62086833-62177889 GCF_002162155.2 Triticum dicoccoides | reverse complement strand
TGTTTCATATATTGTCTTAGGTAGCTAATTAATTAATAGAGAGAAGTGTACTCCTCTCTTATCTCCGTGCTTGGTCGACGCTACATACTATACGTATAGAGATGTTGGGGAACATAGTAATTTCAAAAATTTCCTACGCACACGCAAGATCATGGTGATGCATAGCAACAAGAGGGGAGAGTGTTGTCTACGTGCCCTCATAGACCGTTTGCGGAAGCGTTATATCAACGCGGTTGATGTAGTCGTACGTCTTCACAATCCGACCGATCCAAGTACCGAAAGCACGGCACCTCTGAGTTCTGCACACGTTCGGCTCGGTGACGTCCTCGCCTTTTCGATCCAGCAAGAGGGGCGAAGTAGTAGATGAGTTCCAGCAGCACGACGGCATGGTGACGGTGTTGGTAAAGAACAATCTCCGCAGGGCTTCGCCTAAGCACTACGAAAACTAGGACGGAGGATAAACTAAAGGGGATGGGGTTGCCGGCACACGACTTGGTGTTTCTTGATGTGTCATGGGTGCTAGCCCTACCCCAATATTTATATGTTGAGCCTTGGGGTCGAAACTTGGAGTAAAAGCCTCCACAAAGTCGGTCTCACCCGAAAGGCAAGAGTCCTTCTCGGACTCCAGGGCCAGGCGCCAGGGTTCCCTGCGTCTGCAAGGTTCCTCGGTCCAGACGCCGGGAACCTTGGCGCCTGGCCCCTGGATTCCGCAAAACTTCCTTTTGTGCTTGCCAAAAACCTTGTGGGCTTTCCCCTTTGGCTCAAATAAAGTGTTCTCGTACCCAAACATTTCGAGAAACATCCGGAACCCATTTCGGTGAATTCCGGAACCCTTCCGGTGACCAAACACTATTATCCCATATATCAAACTTTATCTCTGGACCATTCCGGAGTTCCTCGTCATGTCCGTGATCTCATCCCGGACTCCGAACAACAGTCGGTCACCACAATACATAACTCATATAGTACTATATCATCAACGAACGTTAAGCGTGCGGACCCTACGGGTTCGAGAACTATGTAGACATGACCGAGACAACTCTCTGGTCAATAACCAATAGCGGGACCTGGATTCCCATATTGCGGCTCCTACATATTCTACGAAGATCTTTATCGGCCAGACCGCATAACAACATACGTTGTTCCCTTTGTCATCGCTGTGTTACTTGCCCGAGATTCGATCGTCGGTATCTCAATACCTAGTTCAATCTCGTTACCGGCAAGTCTCTTTACTCGTTCCGTAATACACCATCCCGCAACTAACTCATTAGTTGCAATGCTTGTAAGGCTTATAGTGATGTGCATTACCGAGTGGGCCCAGAGATACCTCTCCGACAATCGGAGTGACAAATCCTAATCTTGAAATATGCCAACCCAACAAGTACCTTTGGAGACACCTGTAGAGAACCTTTATAATCACCAAGTTACATTGTGACGTTTGGTGGCACACAAAGTGTTCCTCCGGTAAACGGGAGTTGCATAATCTCATAGTCATAGGAACATGTATAAGTCATGAAGAAAGCAATAGCAACAAACTAAACGATCAAGTGCTAAGCTAACGGAATGGGTCAAGTCAATCACATCATTATCCTAATGATGTGATCCCGTTAATCAAATGACAACTCATGTCTATGGTTAGGAAACTTAACCATCTTTGATCAACGAGCTAGTCAAGTAGAGGCATACTAGTGACACTCTGTTTGTCTATGTATTTACACATGTATTATGTTTCCGGTTAATACAATTCTAGCATGAATAATAAACATTTATCATGAAATAAGGAAATAAATAATAACTTTATTATTGCCTCTAGGGCATATTTCCTTCATTCTCCCACTTGCACTAGAGTCAATAATCTAGATTACACAGTAATGATTCTAACACCCATGGAGCCTTTGTGCTGATCATGTTTTGCTCGTGGAAGAGGCTTTGTCAACGGGTCTGCAACATTCAGATCTATATGTATCTTGCAAATTTCTATGTCTCCCACCTGGACTAAATCCCGGATGGAATTGAAGCGTCTTTTGATGTGATTGGTTCTCTTGTGAAATCTGGATTCCTTCGCCAAGGCAATTACACCAGTATTGTCACAAAAGATTTTCATTGGACCCGATGCACTAGGTATGACACCAAGATCGGATATGAACTCCTTCATCCAGACTCCTTCATTTGTTGCTTCCGAAGCAGCTATGTACTCCACTTCACACGTAGATCCCGCCACGACGCTTTGTTTAGAACGACACCAACTGACAGCTCCACCGTTTAATATAAACACGTATCCAATTTGCGATTTAGAATCGTCCGGATCAGTGTCAAAGCTTGCGTCAAGGTAACCATTTACGATGAGCTCTTTGTCACCTCCATAAACGAGAAACATATCCTTAGTCCTTTTCAGGTATTTCAGGATGTTCTTGACCGTTGTCCAGTGATCCACTCCTGGATTACTTTGGTACCTTCCTGCTAGACTTATAGCAAGGCACACATCAGGTCTGGTACACAGCATTGCATACATGATAGAGCCTATGGCTGAAGCATAGGGAACATCTTTCATCTTCTCTCTATCTTTTGCAGTGGTCGGGCATTGAGTCTTACTCAATTTCACACCTTGTAACACAAGCAAGAACCCTCTCTTTGCTTGATACATTTTGAACTTTTTCAAAACTTTGTCAAGGTATGTGCTTTGTGAAAGTCCAATTAAGCGTCTTGATCTATCTCTATAGATCTTGATGCCCTATATGTAAGATGCTTCACCGAGGTCTTTCATAGAAATTTTTTATTCAAGTATCCCTTTATGTTATCCAGAAATTCTATATCATTTCCAATCAGCAATATGTCATCCACATATAATATCAGAAATGCTACAGAGCTCCCACTCAATTTCTTGTAAATACAGGCTTCTCCAAAAGTATGTATAAAACCAAATGCTTTGATCACACTATCAAAGCGTTTATTCCAACTCCGAGAGGCTTGCACCAGTCCATAAATGGATCGCTGGAGCTTGCACACTTTGTTAGCTCCCTTTGGATTGACAAAACCTTCTGGTTGCATCATATACAACTCTTCTTCCAGAAATCCATTCAGGAATGCAGTTTTGACATCCATTTGCCAAATTTCATAATCATAAAATGCGGCAATTGCTAACATGATTCGGACAGACTTAAGCATCGCTATGGGTGAGAAGGTCTCATCGTAGTCAATCCCTTGAACTTGTCGAAAACCTTTTGCAACAAGTCGAGCTTTATAGACAGTAACATTACCGTCAGCGTCAGTCTTCTTCTCGAAGATCCATTTATTCTCGATTGCTTGCCGATCAACGGGCAAGTCAACCAAAGTCCACACTTTGTTCTCATACATGGATCCCATCTCAGATTTCATGGCCTCAAGCCATTTTGCGGAATCTGGGCTCACCATCACTTCTTCATAGTTCGTAGGTTCGTCTTGGTCTAGTAACATAACTTCCAGAACAGGATTACCGTACCACTCTGGTGCGGATCTTACTCTGGTTGACCTACGAGGTTCAGTAGTAACTTGTTCTGAAGTTTCATGATGATCATCATCAACTTCCTCACTAATTGGTGTAGGTGTCGCGGAAACCGTTTTCTGTGATGAACCACTTTCTAATAAGGGAGCAGGTATAGTTACCTCATCAAGTTCTACTTTCCTCCCACTCACTTCTTTCGAGATAAACTCCTTCTCTAGAAAAACTCCGAATTTAGCAACAAAAGTCTTGCCTTCGGATCTGTGATAGAAGGTGTACCCAACAGTCTCCTTTGGGTATCCTATGAAGACACATTTCTCCGATTTGAGTTCGAGCTTATCAGGTTGAAGCTTTTTCACATAAGCATCGCAGCCCCAAACTTTCAGAAACGACAACTTTGGTTTCTTAGCAAACCATAGTTCATAATGCATCGTCTCAACGGATTTCGATGGTGCCCCTTTTAAGGTGAATGCGGCCGACTCTAAAGCATATCCCCAAAACGATAGCGGTAAATCAGTAAGAGACATCATAGATCGCACCATATCTAGTAAAGTACTATTACGATGTTCGGACACACCATTACGCTGTGGTGTTCCGGGTGGCGTGAGTTGCGAAACTATTCCGCATTGTTTCAAATGAAGACCAAACTCATAACTCAAATATTCTCCTCCACGATTAGATCGTAGATACTTTATTTTCTTGTTACGATGATTTTCAACTTCACTCTGAAATTCTTTGAACTTTTCAAATGTTTCAGACTTATGTTTCATTAAGTAGATATACCCATATCTGCATAAATCATCTGTGAAGGTGACAAAATAACAATATCCGCCATGAGCCTCAACATTCATTGGACCACATACATCTGTATGTATGATCTCCAACAAATCTATTGCTCTCTCCATAGTTCCGGAGAACGGCGTTTTAGTCATTTTGCCCATGAGGCACGGTTCGCAAGTACCAAGTGATTCATAATCAAGTGGTTCCAAAAGTCCATCTGTATGGAGTTTCTTCATGCGCTTTACTCCGATATGACCTAAACGGCAGTGCCACAAATAAGTTACACTATCATTATCAACTCTGCATCTTTTGGCTTCAATATTATGAATATGTGTATCACCACTATCGAGATTTAGCAAAAATAGACCACGCTTCAAAGGTGCATGACCATAAAAGATATTACTCATATAAATAGAACAACCATTATTCTCTGATTTAAATGAATAACCGTCTCGCATCAAACAAGATCCAGATATAATGTTCATGCTCAACGCTGGCACCAAATAACAATTATTTAGGTCTAATACTAATCCCGAAGGTAGATGTAGAGGTAGCGTGCCGACCGCGATCACATTGACTTTGGAACCATTTCCCACGTGCATTGTCACCTCGTCCTTAGCCAATCTTCGTTTAATCTGTAGCCCCTGTTTTGAGTTGCAAATATGAGCAACAAAACTAGTATCAAATACCCAGGTGCTACTGCGAGCATTAGTAAGGTACACATCAATAACATGTATATCACATATACCTTTGTTCACTTTGCCATCCTTCTTGTCCACCAAATACTTGGGGCAGTTCCGCTTCCAGTGACCAGTCTGCTTGCAGTAGAAGCACTCAGTCTCAGGCTTAGGTCCAGACTTGGGTTTCCTCTCATGAGCAGCAACTTGTTTGCTGTTCTTCTTGATGTTCCCCTTCTTCTTTCCTTTGCCCTTTTTCTTGAAACTGGTGGTCTTATTGACCATCAACACTTGATGCTCCTTCTTGATTTCTACCTCTGCGGCCTTTAGCATCACGAAGAGCTCGGGAATAGTCTTATTCATCCCTTGCATATTATAGTTCATCACGAAGCTTTTGTAGCTTGGTGGCAGTGATTGAAGAACTCTGTCAATGACACTATCAATAAGAAGATTAACTCCCAGTTGAGTCAAGTGATTATGATACCCAGACATTTTGAGTATATGTTCACTGACAGAACTATTCTCCTCCATCTTGCAGCTATAGAACTTATTGGAGACTTCATATCTCTCAATCTAGGCATTTGCTTGAAATATTAACTTCAACTCCTGGAACATCTCATATGCTCCATGACGTTCAAAACATCGTTGAAGACCCGGTTCTAAGCCATAAAGCATGGCACACTGAACTATCGGGTAGTCATCAGCTTTGCTCTGCCAGACGTTCATAACATCTGGTGTTGCTCCTGCAGCAGGCTTGGCACTTAGTGGTGCTGCCAGGACGTAATTCTTCTGTGCAACAATGAGGATAATCCTCAAGTTACGGACCCAGTCCGTGTAATTGCTACCATCATCTTTTAACTTTGCTTTCTCAAGGAACGCATTAAAATTCAACGGAACAACAGCACGGGCCATCTATCTATAATCAACATAGACAAGCAAGATACTATCAGGTACTAAGTTCATGATAAATTTAAGTTCAATTTAATTATATTATTTAAGAACTCCCACTTAGATAGAGATCCCTCTAATCCTCTGAGCGATCATGTGATCCATATCAACTAAGCCATGTCCGATCATCACGTGAGATGGAGTAGTATCAACGGTGAACATCACTATGTTGATCATATCTACTATATGATTCACGCTCGACCTTTCGGTCTCCGTGTTCCGAGGCCATATCTGTTATATGCTAGGCTCATCAAGTTTAACCTGAGTATTCCGCGTGTGCAACTATTTTGCACCCGTTGTATTTGAACATAGAGCCTATCACACCCGATCATCACGTGATGTCTCAGCACGAAAAACTTTCGCAACGGTGCATACTCAGGGAGAACACTTATACTTTGATAATTTAGTGAGGGATCATCTTATAATGCTACCGTCAATCAAAGCAAGATAAGATGCATAAAAGATAAACATCACATGCAATCAATATAAGTGATATGATATGGCCATCATCATCATCTTGTGCTTGTGATCTCCATATCCGAAGCACCTTCATGATCACCATCGTCACCGGCGCGACACCTTGATCTCCATCCTAGCATCATTGTCGTCTCGCCAATCTTATGCTTCCACGACTATCGCTACCGCTTAGTGATAAAGTAAAGCATTACAGGGCGATTGCATTGCATACAATAAAGCGACAACCATATGGCTCCTGCCAGTTGCCGATAACTCGGTTACAAAAGATGACCGTCTCATACAATAAAATTTAGCATCATGTCTTGACCATATCACATCACAACATGCCCTGCAAAAACAAGTTAGACGTCCTCTACTTTGTTGTTGCAAATTTTACGTGGCTGCTACGGGCTTAGCAAGAACCGTTCTTACCTACGCATCAAAACCACAACGATAGTTTGTCAAGTTGGTGAACCTTCGCAAGGACCGGGCGTAGCCACACTCGGTTCAACTAAAGTTGGAGAAACTGACACCCGCCAGCCACCTGTGTGCAAAGCATGTCGGTAGAACCAGTCTCGCGTAAGCGTACACGTAAAGTTGATCCGGGCCGCTTCATCCAACAATACTTCCGAACCAAAGTATGACATGCTGGTAAGCAGTATGACTTATATTGCCCACAACTCACTTGTGTTCTACTCGTGCATATGACACCTACGCATAAAACCAGGCTCTGATGCCATTGTTGGGGAACGTAGTAATTTCAAAAATTTCCTACGCACACACAAGATCATGGTGATGCATAGCAATGAGCGGGGAGAGTGTTGTCTACATACCCTCGTAGACCGTTTGCGGAAGCATTACATCAACGCGGTTGATGTAGTCGTACATCTTCACAATCCGACCGATCCAAGTACCGAAAGCACGGCACCTCCGAGTTCTGCACACGTTCGACTTGGTGACGTCCTCGCCTTCTCGATCCAGCAAGAGGGGCGAAGTAGTAGATGAGTTCCGGCAGCACGACGGCGTGGTGACGGTGTTGGTGAAGAACAATCTCCGCAGGGCTTCGCCTAAGCACTACGAAAACTAGGACGGAGGATAAACTAGAGGGGACGAGGTTGCCGGCACACGGCTTGGTGTTTCTTGATGTGCCTTGGGTGCTAGCCCTACCCCTCTATTTATATATTGAGCCTTGGGGTCGAAACTTGGAGTAAAAGCCTCCACAAAGTCGGTTTCACCCGAAAGGCAAGAGTCCTTCTTGAACTCCAGGGCCAGACGCCAGGGTTCCCGGCGTCTGGACCTAGACACCAGGGACCCTGGCGTCTGGCCCCCGGACTCCGCAAAACTTCCTTTTGCGCTTTCCAAAAACCTTGTGGGCTTTCCCCTTTGGCTCAAATAAAGTGTTCCCGTACCCAAACATTTCGAGAAACATCCGGAACCCCTTCCGGTGAATTTCGGAACCCTTCCGGTGACCAAACACTATTATCCCATATATCGGACTTTATCTCTGGACCATTCCGGAGTTCCTCGTCATGTCCGTGATCTCATCCCGGACTCAGAACAACATTCGGTCACCAACATACATAACTCATATAATACTATATCGTTAACGAACGTTAAGCGTGCGGACCCTACGGGTTCGAGAACTATGTAGACATGACCGAGACACCTCTCTGGTCAATAACCAATAGCGGGACCTGAATGCCCATATTGGCTCCTACATATTCTACGAAAATCTTTATCGGTCAGACTGCATAACAACATACATTGTTCCCTTTGTCATCGGTATGTTACTTGCCCGAGATTCGATCGTCGGTATCTCAATACCTAGTTCAATCTCGTTACCGGCAAGTCTCTTTACTCGTTCCGTAATACATCATCCCGCAACTAACTCATTAGTTGCAATGCTTGCAAGGCTTATAGTGATGTGCATTACCGAGTAGGCCTAGAGATACCTCTCCGACAATTGGAGTGACAAATCCTAATCTCGAAATACGCCAACCCAACAAGTACCTTCGGAGACACCTGTAGAGCACCTTTATAATCACCCAGTTACGTTGTGACGTTTGGTGGCACACAAAGTGTTCCTCCGGTAAACGGGAGTTGCATAATCTCATAGTCATAGGAACATGTATAAGTCATGAAGAAAGCAATAGCAACAAACTAAATGATCAAGTGCTAAGCTAATGGAATGGGTCAAGTCAATCACATCATTCTCCTAATGATGTGATCCCGTTAATCAAATGACAACTCATGTCTATGGTTAGGAAACTTAACCATCTTTGATCAACGAGCTAGTCAAGTAGAGGCATACTAGTGACACTCTGTTTGTCTATGTATTCACACATGTATTATGTTTCCGGTTAATACAATTCTAGCATGAATAATAAACATTTATCATGAAATAAGGAAATAAATAATAACTTTATTATTATCTCTAGGGCATATTTCCTTCAAGAGAGCACTCGATGCGCTAGCTAGTAAGCAAAAATGAAGGAAACAGAAGATCGTCATGAACATATGCATACAAAGAGAAGTGATATCGACCTCTCCTTCTCCGAGAGATTGGTCGAACAACAAGTTATCGTATATCTATCCGACGCTACTGGCTACATATATACAATATAAGATCTCTTACAATATAATCCTGTAATTATATATGAACACAGGGTCCACATAGTATTCTCCGTCTTTATCGATCACGTGGTCAAGAAAGAATGCCGCCAATTCCTCTTGAATTCCTCGCGTGCGATCTGGTGCTAGGAGTTCATCCCGCATCCGAAACATCTAATTTGAAGAAGGGGGACAATACATATATATGAATGAATGAAGCTCAACGCAAAAGATGGTAAATAAAGTTAAATTCTGAATATTGTTGCTTACGCACTTCATATTGTTTCTTAGTGTAGCCCCGCTCACAGGTCGTGTGGCAGATGGACTCGCAAATGTAGTATCCACAGTAATTATTCCCGGCTTCCTGCCACAACCACTTTACAAGAAATAGAGGTCAATCAAACTAACAAGCAAGCATGCTAAAATGGTATTGATGAAACTAGCACTTGAATCACTAGGAGATGCGCGGAACATGCTAGTAGTACTTACTTTCGGGTGTTTAAATTATAGCTTCTTCGGCAGTCCCGGAGCTTTTGAGGTGAATTTTTTCCAAACCCTGCCAGACAAACAAAACAATTACTTGATATCAGCAAGTGAACAAAGTTGTCGATATGGTGCGATAATGATCGATTTAACTTACTTCTCGAGAATTTCAGTCATGTCCGCATACTCCTTGGGATCTTTTTGTCTCGAGTCTAAGACAGTTACTAGTCCCTGCTCGAGCTTAATCTCTAGGAGAATATAGTGGAACCTGCACACGCATGCATAACTCATCAATTACATTACTATAACCTCGACTAATAAGGGAAACCGAATATGCACAAGAAAGTAACACTCACTTGAAGTTGTAAGGAAAGAGTATTATAGCTTTGGTTTGATTTAATACCAACGATCGTAGCAAGTTGGCCTTGGTATCTTTTTTCTTAAATTCAACTGAATATGCATCTATGATATTTGGGTTAATGAACCCAATATCACCGATTTGTCTTTTCTTCAATTCGGTGATCTTCAGTGTGCATAATATAGTGAGGATAATTATAAATACATGCAATGAAAGAGCTGACCTATATATAGAAACTTAATGACAGAAGTAGTATTTACAGATAGTAGCAAGTGACCGTTAATTTATCGAGGGCCCTCTGATTGAAAAACTGGAAGAACTCCTCAAATGGAACATTCAACAGATCAGTTCCAACGAGGTCATGCTCCTCTTTAACTCTCAGCGTCAAAGTATTCCTCCCCGCAGACTCTCTGCAGGTTTTCATGTACCAATCATGGAATCTTCACATCATCGTTGTTAGAGATCTTTCATCTTTGACAAGAGGCTTCCTGTACTCGTATCTGTGTTCTTCCACCTCCAAGAATTCATAATGTACATTGTCGGGCAGGTGATCATCAAGATTGTTATAACTGAGCACCATCCTCGAATCGTTAGCGACGATATCGCTAGACACCTTGAGCGGGGGGAATGATTGGTTCGCTTGTTCGCCGAGCTGGGCAATTTTTTTCCCAGCTCATCGTTCCGCTAACCTTTGATCACTGACAGTACTTCCCGACCGCTCTGCTTCGATAAATGACCTTTCAATAATGCGCTCATAGTTGCCTTTCGGCGGAGACTTTGGTGGTTTCTTCAGGTCTCTACCTTCTCCTCCAGAGGTGGATGTTTCTTTGCATTCACCCCTTCAGAGAAGTTCCTCACTTCGCCTCACACGATCTTCTCATTTTCCTCTGGGGTCATCTCGTATGGTAACTTCTATGGAGTCCTCAGAGAAGGACCGAATCTGTATTGCCTCCCGCCTCTGGATGTACTGCTAGATGCCGGAGCAGACAGAGCGGCTGCGGGTGTCTTCTTTCCTTGCTTACGAGGAGGACTATGACGCGCCGGAGCAGCCAGAGCGGCGGCTAGTCTCTTCCGCCCTTGCTGACGAGGTGGAGGAGTAGGCTGGCTGCTCGGGCGCGCCGGCACTGGCGGAGAAGGAGGCGGAATGCCGCCACGCGCCGGAGAAGGAGGCTGAGTGCCCTGATCACTCGCCGGAGGAGGAGGCGGAGGAGGAGGCGGAGTGCCCTGACTCACCGGAGGAGGAGGAGGAGGCGCACAGTTCGGAAGGTTGATGAGCTCCTTCCGCCATAGGCATGGAGTCTTCAGAGCAGAACCCAGCCGAGTCTCCCCTTCACCGGTAGGGTGGTCAAGCTCTAGCTCCTCAAATCCCTTTGTTATTTTGTCCACCATCACCCTAGCATATCCTTCTGGAATCGGCCGCCAGTGAAAAGTTGCGCCAGGTTCAGGAGGTGCAACAGAGCCAACAGCCGCCTTGACTTTCATTTTCATCCATTGCGTCATAAGGTGGCAATTTTGAGACTCCGTGATTAAGTCCACGGGGTAGCTAGCAGGAGTCGTGAAGATAGGCTCCAGCTGCTGCAGCTTGGTGGAAGCCACGTTGCTTTTCCGCTGAGATGGCGGGGTAGCTTTGGGGGAAGCTTCGGCGAGTCGCTTGTTGCGATCTGCTTCTCGTTGCTCTACCGCTTGTACCCTTGCGTGCAGCGCCTGAATTTGGATCTGCTCCACTTTGTTCCTCCTCTCCTGGCATTTGTAACTGCCTGCGTCCGGAAACCCAGCCCTCCATGGAATGGAGCCTGGCATGCCTCGTGTCCGTCCAGGGTGCTCAGGATTCCCGAGGGCCATTGTGAGCTCATCCTTCTCTCTGTCTGGAACGAACGTCCCTTGATGGGCTGCATCGATATACTCCTGGAGCCTCATGATTGGTATTCTCATTTGCTTGTCCGTCCAAACGCACTTCCCTGATACAGGGTCCAAGGTTCCGCCAGCCTCGAAGAACCAAGTACGGCAACGGTCTGGCCACCTCAATGTCTCAGGTTCGACCCCTTTATCAAGCAGGTCATTCTCAACCTTGTCCCACAACGGTCGGGCTTTGAGGTAGCCACCTGACCCGGTGCGATGGTGAAGCTTATTCTTCGCAGCATTCTTCTTGTTTGTCACTGACATCTTCTTACTCTTGTCTGATGTATTGTGGGCCACAAATGTGGGCCAGTGATCTCTGATCTTCTCATAGCAGCCGATGAATTCTGGTGTCACTGACAAATTTTTTCAGCTCATTTTTCCACCTACTGAATAGTTCTGCCATCTTCTTAAGAGCATGAGACTTAATCAATTGCTCTTTAACTAGCTTCTCCGGATCGTCCTCTGGCGGTAGGGTGAAATTTGCCTTCAGCGCGGTCCAAAGATCATCATTCTGCATATCGGAGACATAAGACACCTCAGGGTCTTCTTTAGCCGGCTTCAACCATTGCTGGATGCTGATCGGGATCTTGTCCCTAACAAGAACCCCGCATTGAGCAGCAAATGCTTCCTTTGTCTGGATGGGTTCAATCGGCATGCCATCGCACGAGATTTCTACTATCTCAAACTTTTCATCCGAGCGCAACTTTTTCTTCAGGCCTTGTCTCTTTAACGATGTTGTGCTCGATCCGGAGGGCTAGAGAAAAGAAGAAAGATGAGAGTTCATTAATATATGTGTACATACCAAAAACAATTAATGCATCAATTAGCTAGCTATAGTCAGCACATGCTTAATTAATATATATATACCTGGCCGGACCCCGTTCGGTCACCGAAGCCGTCATCACGGTGTCCTTCTTGCACCGGCATTGGGTCACCGGAGCCATCATCAAGGTGTCCTTCTTCCACCAGATTCGGTCACCGGAGCCATCATAATCATGTACTTCCTCCTCCAAGGTTTCTTCACCCTGTCCTTCCAGACCATCGGTTTCGTTGAGAAATGACATGACGGCATTACTTCCGGCTGCGATTATGTCCCCCAACACCGCTTCTTGTGCTTCGTCTCGGGGGTGCTCCATAGTTTCTACAAAATTTTACAACATGGCAATTATTATTCAAACATGACAGATGGATATATTAGTGGCAAACGTAGAACTAGCTAGCTAATCACAATAAGGAATCATATTAATTAGTGGCCTCGACGCTGCTTCTCTAGGGTTTGGGGTGGCCTCGATCGGCAACGCTTCAAGGGTTTCGGGTGGCCTCGACAACGCTTCTATGGTATGGGGTGGCCTCGACGACAACGCTCTTTTAACTTGGTAAATTTGGGTGGCCTTGAGAGAGTTTGTCGGGTAGGGGCGTAGCGGGAGGGGGTAGGAGACCGACATCGTTTTTTTCTACGGTTTGGATGTCCCTCGAATCCTCGACCCTCGGTGACCCTGGACCCCTTAGTGACCCTTGACCCCTCAGTACAACATGACAGCAGGTGTATATATTAGTGGCAAATGTAGACCTAGCTACCTAATCACAACAAGGAATCATATTAGTGGCCTCGACGCTTCTCTAGGGTTTGGGGTGGCCCCTTGGCGACCCCTCCCCCCCTCATGTCGAAGTTATCGGGGAGGGGGTATATCGATAACGACATACCCGATAAAAAAAAGGAAGAAGAAGAAGAAAAAAGAAGAAGAAGAAGAAGAACAAGAAGAAGAAGAAGAAGAAGAAGAAGAAGAAGAAAAGGAAGAAGATTTCCTCTTCTTATTTATTTCTCCTATTATTACTCTCCTCTTCTTCTCCTTCTTCTTCTCCTTCTTCCTCTTCTTATTTTCTAAAAATGTAATTTTTGCATATATAAAACTTTTCTAAAAAATTAACTTTTCCATATATAAAACTTTTCTAAAAATGTAACTTTTGCATATATAAAACCATTTCTTCTTCTAACTTTAGCATACATAGACAAAACTTTCAAAAAATCTAACTTTTGCATATATGAACATATATACACATAGAACATACAAACATATATACAATTTTATAAAACTGCAAAAAACAAAACATCATATATATGAAAAAAAACAGAGAGGAAGGCCGGCGGCCGGACCGAACGTGGCGGCGGCGTCGGGGCAGGGGCACGGGCGCGGCCGGGGCGGCGCGTCGGGGTAGGGGGGCGCAGGCGCACGGGCCGGGGGCGGCGCGTCGGGGGAGGGGCGCGGGGAGCGGCGCCGGCGTCGGGGCAAGGGCGTTGAGTGTGTCGGCGGCAGTGAAGTTGAGCAGCCTGACGGCGGCGGCGGCTGATGGCCTCGGGGCAGGACTCGGCGGCGAGGAGCAGGGGGCGTCGGGCGGAGAAGAAAGTGATGGATTTTGGAGAAACTGCTAAGTCCTACTTATATACACAGCACATTGGTCCCGGTTCATGGCACAAACCGGGAGGAATGCCCCCTTTGGTCCCGGTTCGTGCTACCAACCGGGACCAAAGGTCTCTTTTCGGCAGCCTAAAGGGAGGGAAGCGGCGGCCTTTGGTACCGGTTGGTGCCACCAACCGGAACTAAAGGGGGGGCATTAGTACCAGTTGGTGCCACGGACCCGGTACCAATGCACCCCTTTAGTCCTGGTTGGTGCCACCAACCGGGACCAAAGGCCTTGTGCTGCCCGCGTCAAAATTTTAGTCCCACCTCGCTAGTTGAAAGAGTTCGAGAGTGGTTTATAAGCGCTACTGCGCCCACCCTCTCGAGCTCCTCTCAACTGCAGGCTTTCGGGCCTGATCTGTCACTTGTGCCTGTGGGCTTGCTGGGCCAGCTGCGGACCTGAATCCTGGCCCAATGGGGTTTCTAGTCGTATTCAGGCCGTTGTGGCCTAGTAGGTGGCATTTTTTTCTAGTTTTTTGTTTTGTTTTTTTGCATTATTTCTTTTCTTTTCTTTTTGGGAAAACTTTGTTTTTGCCACTCTAGTTTTTGCCAACTTTGCTTATGCCACTCTAGAATTTGACATCTCACTTTTGCCACTCTTAGCTTTTCACAATACATCACAAATGCCATTCCGTGGCAAAAACGATAATTTTTCATTTCACTTTTGCCACTCTTAGCTTTTGAAATGTATCACAATTGCCACTCTAAAATTTTTGCTTGATATATTGTCAAAAGCTAAGAGTGGCAAAAGTCAAATGTCAAATTTTAGAGTGGCATAAGCAAAGTTGGCAAAAACTAGAGTGGCAAAAACAAAGTTTTCCCTTTCTTTTTTGCTTTATTTCTTTAATTCTTCTTGTTGTAGGGTCACTAAAATTATAGACTTTCTGTTAGTGCCATTAATTTTCAAATTTGAATTCTTTTAAATTAGTGTGAATTACTAGTTTGTGAATAAGTTTACTAAAAACATAGATTTTTGAGTGATTATTTTTCCAACTATTTAACTTTATTGTGTTTTATCATTATATTAAATTTGGTAATTTTAAGGTAATTTTAAATCTCTGTTTTAATCAAGAACAAATTTTGTTATTTTAGTTTTCTATTAAAATTTTTAACAAAAAATTTCTTTATGAAAATTCTTTTGGCCATTAATGTTTTGAATAGAAAATACTTTGATAATTTTAGTTGCATAACTTCTTATATATTTTTAGTTTAAAATATACTAGAGGTTTATAAAAGCTTTTTAGTTGGTTTCTTTTGCTATTAGAGTTTTATAAAAACTTTTTAGTTGATTGTTTTTTCTATTGAAGAATATTATAGTTTTGTTTTAGTTGATCATAACATAATATTTTAATTGATAATTTTAAGTTCATTATTTTTGCTATTAGTTCATTCTTTTTGCACTATATGACCCTAAAATTGAAAAGCACTACAAATGAACTCTGAAAAGGTTGAAAGTTGGCATGGTATCATCATTTCACCCACATAGCATGTGCTAAAAAGTTGATAGGGTTACGACAAAAACTAGATGCACTTCATGTACAAAACGGGCAATCTCTTTCGAAGTATTAGGGTTTCGGACGAAAACTCATCTGTTACAAAGGGATTTCATTTTTTTTGAACTTATTTGAACTCCAGACTTTTTATGTGTTCAAAATGCATCATTCAAAGCTACATCATCAATTTTCAACCCTTTCTGACTTTGTTTGTTATTTTTCATGCATTTACTGATTTTTTTTGAGGTATAAGACCCTAAAATTCAAAATCATTTCAAATGAACTCTGAAAATGTTGAAAGTTGGCATTGTATCATCATTTCACCCACATAGCATGTGCATAAAAGTTGAGAGGGTTACGACAAAAACTAGATGCACTTCGTGTACAAAACAGACAATCTCTTTCGAAGTATAAGGGTTTCATATTGAAACTCATCTGTTACAAAGGGATTTCATTATCTTGAAGTTATTTGAACTCCAGACTTTTCATGTGTTCAAAATGCACCATTCAAAGCCACATCATCAATTTTCAACCCTTTTTGAGCTGAATGACCTTGAAATTGAAAAGCACTACAAATGAACTCTAAAAAGGTTGAAAGTTGGCATGGTATCATCATTTCACCCACATAGCATGTGCTAAAAAGTTGAGAGGGTTACGGCAAAAACTGGATGCACTTCGTGTACAAAATGGACAATCTCTTTCGAAGTATCAATGTTTCGGACGAAAACTCATCTGTTACAAAGGGATTTCATTTTTTTGAACTTATTTCAACTGCAGACTTTTTGTGTGTTCAAAATGCACCATTCAAAGCCACATGGATAGATAAGTGACCAAAATAATAGAAGTTCATCATCACATTATGTGTGTCAAAAACCATTACAGATTCACATGGATAGATAAGTGACCAAATTAATAGAAGTTCATCATCACATTAAAAACAAAGTACATACATAGTTCTCATTGAACAACATATAGCTCTCCAGAGCATCTAGTTAAACCATACATTGAAACTATGTGAAACCTTTCAATGCAACAACAAATGCGATCATAATCACAACTAAGGTAAAAATTGATCCAACGGCATAATGATACCAAGCCTCGGTATGAATGTCATATTTTCTAATCTTTCTCATCTTCAACCGCATTACATCCATCTTGATCTTGTGATCATCGACGACATTCACAACATGCAACTCCAATATCATCTTCTCCTCCTCAATTTTTTTTACTTTTTTCCTTCAAGTAATTGTTTTCTTCTTCAACTAAATTTAACCTCTCGACAATAGGGTCGGTTGGAATTTCCGGTTCAACTACCTCCTACATAAATAAAATCTATGTCACATTGGTCGGCATAATTGTCAAAAACAATAAATGAAGCAAATAGTTATAAAAAGATAATATATACCACATCCGAATCATAGCCAGGACGAGGGTCGACGGGGGCGGATACCAAAACCATCGCACTATATATTAATAAGCAATAATAAAAGTTAGAAAATTAGACAAGTATCTATCTAAAGTAAGAATTATTTTCTTTCAGAAAGAAGATAAGAAGAAGAGGCTCACCACGATAGTGCCGGCGATGAGATCGGCGCAGGCGATCGACGGCGGTGAAGACGGGGACGGGACGTGACGGACCGCTAAACCTATGCAAATCTTGGGGAAAATGGAGCTTGGATGTCGAGCTTCGAGAGGAGAAATCTTAACTAGCGTGGGTCAGGCATTTCATCGAACACCTAATGTGCATAGGAGGTGAGCTAGAGCACCCAAATGCCCTCCTCGCTGGCCAGAAAAAACAGAGCACTGTGGAGTGCTCTGTTGCGGCGACGGGGTATATATAGGTAACTCATTTGTCCCGGTTCGTGGGTAGAACCGGGACTAAAGCTCCCCCTTCTATCCCGGCTCTTGCCACGAACCGGTACCAATGTATGTGGGCTAGGAGCGAGGCCCATTGGTCCCGGTTCATGCCTAGAACCGGGACAAATGGGTCCATACGAACCGGGACCAATGCCCACGAGGCCATGGCCGGCCCCCTGGGCTAAAGAACCGGGACGAATGCCCCCATGGGTCCCGGTTCGTGACTGAACCGGGACTAATGGGCTTGCCCTACCCGAACCAAAGCCCTGTTTTCTACTAGTGTCATGTTCTTGATTTGGCACGATCTTGATGTACCGCGAGCTTTGTTGTTATAGTTGGATCATATGGTGTTTCTCCCCCTCTATCTTCTTTTGATGAATTGAGTTTTACCTTTGAGGTTTCACTACTATTGGATTGAATACTATTATGGATTTGTGAACACTTGATGTATGATGACCCACAAGTATAGGGGATCAATCGTAGTCCTTTCGATAAGTAAGAGTGTCGAACCCAACGAGGAGTAGAAGGAAATGACAAGTGGTTTTCAGCAAGGTATTCTTTGCAAGCACTGAAATTATAAGTAACGAGTAGTTTGATAGCAAGATAATTTCTGACGAGCAAGTAACTATAGTATTAACAAAGGTGCGGCAAGGTAGCCCAATCCTTTTGAGGCAAAGGACAGGCCAAAACGGTCTCTTATGATAAGAAAAGCGTTCTTGAGGGTACACGGGAATTTCATCTAGTCACTTTCATCATGTTGGTTTGATTCGTGTTCACTACTTTGATAATTTGATATGTGGATGGACCGGTGCTTAGGTGTTGTTCTTACTTGAACAAACCTCCTACTTATGATTAATCCCCTCGCAAGCATCCGCAACTACGAGAAAAGTATTAAGAATAAATCTAACAATAGCATTAAACTTTTGGATCCAAATCAGTCTCTTACGGAATAGCGCATAAACTAGGGTTTAAGCTTCTGTCACTCTCGCAGCCCATCATCTAATAACTACTCCACAATGCATTCCCTTAGGCCCAAATATGGTGAAGTGTCATGTAGTCGACGTTCACATGACACCACTAAGGGAATCACAACATACATACCATCAAAATATCGAACACACATATCAAGTTCGCATTATTGCTCGCAACAAGATTTCTCTCGTGACCTCAAGAACGAAAGTAACTACTCACAAATGATAATCATGCTCAATATCGAAGGGGTATTAAATAGCATAATGGATTTGAACATATAATGTTCCACCAAATAAACCATATAGTAATCAACTACAAGATGTCATCAACACTACTAGTCACCCACAAGTACCAATCTATAGTTCCGGTATAAAGATTGAACACAAGAGATGAACTAGGATTTGAGAGGAGATGGTGCTGTTGAAGATGTTGATGGAGATTGCCCTCCCCAAGATGGGAGAGTTGTGGGTGATGATGATGACGATGATTTCCCCCTCCGGGAGGGAAGTTTCCTTGGTGGAATCGCTCTGCTAGAGGGCAAAAGTGCTCCTGCCCAAGTTCCGCCTCGAGACAGCGATGCTTCGTCCCGAAAGTCACCCCCTTATTTTTTCTAGGTCGAAATGACCTATATACGAGAAGATGGGCACCGGAGGTGGGCTGGGCTGAGCACAACCAACCAGGGCGCACATGGGGGGCCTGGCGCGCCCTGGTGTCTTGTGCTGACCAGGTGCCCCCCTCCGGTAGTTATTTACTCTAGTATTTTTCATATATTCCATAAAAATTCCTTGTGAAGTTTTAGCTCATTTGGAGTTGTGCAGAATTGGTAGCCTGACGTAGCTTTTTTCAGGTCCAGATTTTCAGCTGCTGGAATTCTCCCTCTTTGTGTGTACCTTGCATATTATGAGAGAAAATGCATTAGAATTACTCCAAAAAGCATTATTACGCATAAAAACATTATAAATAATAGTAGGTAAACATGATGCAAAATGGACGTATCAATGTATGTCTTGCGTGGGATACCCGTGGTGACAATGGGGTGTTTTATTGATTAGCTTGATGTATGTTTTGTCACTCAACTCGCGGACTCCTGAGCTGACATTGGGGTAATCTATGCCTAGGGGTTGATGCATGATAACCCACAATTATAGGGGATCGTTTGTAGCCTTTTTGATAAATAAGAGTGTCGAACCCAACGAGGAGCTAAAGGCAGAACAAATATTCCCTCAAGTTCTATCGACCACCGATACAACTCTACGCACACTTGACATTTTCTTTATCGGAAACAGGTATGAAACTATTTTGTGGGAGTGATGCTAGAACTATTTTGCAAGAATAAAACTAGAAGTACTTTGCAAGATAATAAAAGTTAGGTGTTTAGTAGAAGGGTTTGTGACAACAAGAAAGTTATTTGTCCCTAGGCAATCGATAACAAGTACCGGTAATCATCCTTGCAATTCTATATGAGGGAGAGGCATGAGCTAACATACTTCCTCTACTTGGATCATATGCACTTATGATTGGAACTCTAGCAAGCATACGCAACTACTAAAGATCATTAAGGCCGTGAAACCCAACCATAGCATTAAGTATCAAGCTTTATCCCATACGCCATAGCCCACCTACTCGGGTTTAAGCTTCTGTCACTCTCGCAACCACCATTAGCGAACCATGAACATATTGCAACACCCTACAGCGGGGCCCCCTCATGTTTGCGTGAGAATGGTGGGCACCATAGGACAACACCATAAATAAAATATACAATCATACTAACCAAGATCATGATTAACCCACAGGACAAAACGGATCTACTCATACATCATAGGATAACGATAGATCATTGGGAAATAATATATGGAGTTGAGCACCATGTTGAAGTAGAGATTATAGCAAGGAGAAGAGGTGTTACACTGCTGCATAGAGGGGGAGAAAGTTGGTGTTGACAGTAGCAAGATTGTTGATGTAGATCGACATCCCGATCGTTGCTCCGGCGGCACTCCGGCGCCACCGGAAGCGAATGGGAGAGAGCCCCCTCCTTATTCTTACTTGTCCTCCCCTGGATGGGAGGAGAGTTCCCCCTATTGTCCATGGACTCCATGGCGGCAGATGGGTGGGAGCCCCTCCGAGGTTGGATCTCCCTCTCTGTTCTCTTCTGTTTCGCGTTCCCCAGATCTGGCCCTTCACGGTTTCTTAAATTCCCGGAGATCCGTAACTCCGATTGCGCTGAAATTTTTACACGATTGTTTTCCATAAATTATATTTATTGCACCAGAAGAAGGGCCCCAACCAACTTTCAAGGAGGGCACAAGACACCTGGGTGCGCCAGGGAGTGCCTGGCGCGCCCTAGTGGGTTGTGAGCTCCGTGGGCCCCCGTTTGCATTGATTCCACCTCCTAAAAATCACATATATTCCAAAATAATTCTTCATAATTTTTTATCATGTTTGGACTTCGTTTGATATGGATTTTCTATGATACAAAAAACATGCAAAAAACAGGAACTGGCATTGGGCACTGGATCAATAGGTTAGTCCAATAAATCATATAAAAAGTTGCCAACATGTATAAAAGTTGTATAATATTGGCATGAAACAATCAAAAATTATAGATACGACGGAGACATATCAGCATCCCCAAGCTTAATTCCTGCTCGTCCTTGAGTAGGTAAATGATAAAAAAGGTAATTTTTTATGTGGAATGCTACCTAGCATAAACTTGATCATATATCTAATCATGGCATGAATATTAAGACATAAGTGATTCAAAGCAATAGTCTATAATTTGACATAAAGACATCAATACTCAGGCATCCCAACAAAAATCATGTCTTTCGAAATATCAACGCTAAAGAAAGTTATCCCTACAAAATCATATAGTCTTGTCATGCTATGTCTTCTTAACACAAAGTATTTATCATGCACAACCCCGATGACAAGCCGAGCAATTGGTTCATACTTTTTAATGCGCTTCAACTTTTCCAACCCTCACGCAATGCATGAGCGCAAGCCATGGATATAACACTATGGGTGGTATAGAGTATGATGATAGGGGTAAATATAGAGAAGATAAAAAGTAAGAAAGTCTCACATCGACGCGTCTAACCAACGGGCTATGCAGATGCCCATCAATCGATATCAATGCGAGGAGTAGGGATTGCCATGCAACGAATACACTAAGAGCTATAAGTGTATGAAAGCTCAATATGAAAACTAAGTGGGTGTTCATCTAATCCTATAATGAAAAATTCCCACTAGTATATGAAAGTGACAACATAGGAGACTCTCCATATGAAAAACATGGTGCTACTTTGAAGCACAAGTGTGGTAAACAATACTAACAATGCCCCTTCTCTCTTTGTTTTTTCTTTCTTTTTCTTTTTTTCTTTCTTTTTCTTCTTTTTTTCTTTCTTTTTCTTTTTTTCTCTCATTGTCCGGAGTCTCATCCCGACTTGTGGGGGAATCACAGTCTCCATCATCCTTCCTCACTGGGGCACTGCTAGAAAAATGAATAATGATGATCATCACACTTCTATTTACTTATAACTCAAAATAAATAAAAATTACAACTCGATACCTATAACAAAGTATGACTCTATATGGATGCATCTGGCAATGTACCAGGATGTGCAATGATCTAGCATAACATGTATGAAAAATGATGAACGGTGGCTGAGCCACAACTACTATGTCAGCTATATGATCATGCAAAGCAATATGACAATGAATGCTCAAGTCATCAAACGGAAGTGGTGGAAGTTGCATGGCAATATATCTCGGAATGGCCATGGAAAAGCCATAATAGGTAGGCACGGTGGCTATTTTGAGGAAGATATAATAAGGCCTATGTGTGATTGAGCGTATAATATCATGGGGTTTGGATGCACCTGCGAAGTTTGTATCACGTCTCGATGTGAGAAAGGGCAATGCACGGTACCGTAGAGGCTAGAAAATTGCGGAAAGGTAAGAGTGTGTATAATCCATGGACTCACATTAGTCATGAAGAACTCGTATACTTATTGCAAAAGTTTATTAGCCCTCGAAGCAAATTATTACTAAGCATGCCCCTAGGGGGATAGATTGGTAGAAAAGGACCATCGCTCGTCCCCGACCGCCACTCATAAGGAAGACAATCAATAATAAATCATGCTCCAACATCATAGCATAATGAGAGACTATACGTGCATGCTTCGGGAATCACAAACCTTAACACCAATATTCTTACTAAAAACAATCATTTATTAGTACCTCCCACATATTCCATCTCTATATCACAAAACTATTGCAAGGAATCAAACATATCATATTCAGTGATCCATATGTTTCATGTAGGATTTTATGACTAGCCATGCAATTGACCAATTCATGTTGGCTCTCTAAATAGATCTAAGTGAAGCATGAGAGTTTAATTATTTCTACAAAATACCATGCTCTAATAAATATAAGTGAAACAAAAGAGGATTCTTCAAACAACGGTTTTCTATGTGAAGAGAAACAGACAGTCCAAACTTCAAATGATAGAAGTGAAGCACATGAAGCATTCTATAAAGCCATACACAAAAGATATAAGTGAAGTGCAATGAGCATTCTATAAATCAACCATGGACTATCTCATACCAGCATGGTGCATAAAAGAAAAGTGAAAACTAAATGCAAAAGACGCTCCAAGATTTGCAGATATCACATGAACGAAATGAATCCGAAAACATACTCATACTTGTTGAAGAAAGATGGGATGCCTTCCGGGGCATCCCCAAGCTTAGGCGCTTGAGTCTCCTTGAATATTTACTTGGGGTGCCTTTGGTATCCCCAAGCTTTAGCTCTTGCCTCTCCTCCTTCTCCTCACATCGAGACCTCCTCGATCTTCGAACACTTCATCCACACAAAACTTAACCGAACTTTTAGTGGCGGGGTTAGTGAATATGGCAATGAAATACCATCATGAACTGCTATAACATTATTGTATAATTATAAACAAACATTACCCACTATATGCTATCACAATTCTATGGCCCCAAGTCAAGGAGGCTTCAACAAGAATTCAAACATACGCAAATAATGAAGCTATAACAGCAATCTGTGAAAACAGGACAGTCTGTGAAGATTCGAACATCCACCATACTTCTGTAACTCAACAAATTCTGAAAAATTAGGACAGAACAAAAATTTTGTATAGAAAGACAGTACAACAAGTTTCAGAACCGTTTGACGTTCCAGTAAAAAAATGTAAAATTGAGCACTCCAGCCAAAATTTCTGTTTTGCAACGCACAAACCAACAAGCAATTTAAACATCCTAAAGACAAATCTTGGCACATTATTTTTATAATACAATGGAATTGTACAAGGGGATAATTATTTTTGTTGAAAAGTTTATGCAATTAAGATTCACAAAGTTTCCGTGAGCATGAACAAAGTTCAAGGAGCTCCCCCACTTCAACAATGCTTGTCTCTCTCACTTTTACTTTCCTTTTTGAGAAGTTTTGGGTTCCCCTCTATTTTTTTGTTTTTAAACTTTATATATAAAAGCACTCAACAGAAATAAATGACTCTCTAAAACTTCTGGGTTGTCTCCCTGGCAGGGCTTTTCTTAGAGCCATTAAGCTAGGCATAAAGTGCTCAAGTAATGAATCCACCCAGATCCCAAGGTCTATCAAAGCCAATTTTAATTAACAATGATTTGGCATTTAGTAGTGAGCGCAAAGCAACATATATCAAGCAATGATGAAGTCTAACTCTCTTCCTATGCATCGACATTTCAACAAGAACAGTTCATGCACATCAAGTAAAGGCCAATACATAGCATAAGTAGTTTCTTGCAATTTTATCGTGTTGGAAACATAAAGAGGCGGAGATGTAGTTCCTCTCTCATAATAATTGCAAGTAGGATCAGCAAGCACATGCATGTTATATTCATCAAAATCATCATGTGTAGTGGTAGAACGCAACCCATCAATATAATCCTTAATAAGAGCAAACTTCTCCGGTATAGTGTAGTTGGGAGAATCCAAAAAGATAATAGGACTACCATGTGTGGGTGCAATAGCAACAATTTCATTCTTAATATAAGGAACTATAGCAAGTTCATATCCATAAGCATAATTCATATTGACATCTTGGCCACTGATGTCTACTACGCAACTTTATTCTTGTAGACACGTGTTGGGCCTCCAAGCGCAGAGTTTTCTAGGACAGTAGCAATTTTCCCTCAAGTGTATGACCCAAGGTTTATCAATCCGTGAGAGGTGTAGGATGAAGATGGTCTTTCTCAAATGACCCTGCAACCAAATAGAAGAAATATCTTGTGTCCCCAACACACCAAATACAATGGCAAATTGTATAGGTGCACTAGTTCGACCAAGAGATGGTGATAAAAGTGTAATATTGTTGGTAGAAATGTATTTTTATAATTTGAATAAATAAAAACAGCAAGGTAGCAAATAGTAAATGGGCACAAAAATGGTGTTGCAATGCTTAAAAACAAGGCCTAGGGTCCGTACTTTCGCTAGTGCAATCTCCCAACAGTGCTAACATAGTTGGATCATATGATTATCCCTCAAAGTGTAACGAAGAATCACTCCCGAGTTCCTATTAGCGGAGAACAAAAGATAGGAATTGTTTGTAGGGAACTAAACCACCTCAAAGCTATTCTTTCCGTTCAATCTATTCAAGAGTTCGTACTAAAATAATGCAAAGCTATTTTTTCGTTCAATCTAACCTAGAGTTCGTACTAGAATAATAGAAAAGCATATTTATATTCATAATACTCAATCCACACAAAGAACTACAAGGAGACCCCAAAGTTTCCGTCGAAGAAAAGATGACAAGAACGTGCATCAACCCCTATGCATACTTTACCCCAATATCACCGCGGGAATCCATGAGTTGAATGCCATAACATATATTAAGTGAATCAATAAGATACCCCAATTGTCACCTCAAGTATTCATACCGCAAGACATATATCATGTGTTCTCATCTCTGAATATTCAATCCGACAAGACAAACTTCAAAGGGTAAAGATTCAATTCATCACAACAAGAGTATAGAGGGGAGAAACATCATATGATCTGACTATATTAACAAAGCCCATGATATATATCACGAGAGAGAGAGAGAGAGAGAGATAAAACACATAGCTACTGGTACAAACCCTCAGCCCTGAGGGTGGACTACTCCCTCCTCATCGTGGTGGCCGTCGGGATGATGAAGATGGCCACCGGAGATGATTCCCCCCTCCGGCAGGGTGCCAGAACGGGTCTAGATTGGTTTTCGGTGGCTATGGAGCCCTGCGGTGGCAGAACTTATGATCTAGGTTAACCCCAAAGGGTTTCGGAATATTTGGGAATTTATAGTGCAAAGAGGGGGTGCGGGAGGCCACCGAGGTGGGCACAACACACCTAGGCGCGCCAGGGGGCCCTGGCGTGCCCTGGTGGGTTATCCCCCCCCCCCTCGGGGCACTCCCCAAGTGCATCTTTGGCCCATTGGGTTCCTTTTGGTCCAAAAAAAATCTCCATAAAGTTTCGCGGTGTTTGGACTCCGTTTGATATTGATTTTCTGCGATGTAAGAAACAAGCAAAAACAACAACTTTCACTGGGCACTGGGTCATTAGGTTAGTCCCAAAAAATGATATAAAGTTGCTATAAAATGATTGTAAAACACCCAAGAATGATAAAATAACAGCATGAATACTTCAGTAATTATAGATACATTGGAGACGTATTAGCCACAAGCATAACAAGCATCAAGTTCATCAAAAAGGGATATTTCAAATGAATCATCGGGATCATAGCAACTATCATAACATTCATCCTTCGGTAAGAACGAAGGGGCATTAAATAATGTATGAGTTGAAGAGTTACTCTCATTAGAAGGTGGGCATGGGTAGCTAATCCACTCTTCCTCTGTTTGTTCTTCACTCTCCTCATCATCTTTTTCATCCAATGAGCTCACAGTTTCATCATTTTCTTGTTTCATAGACTCCTGCAAAATGTTAGTCTCTTCTTGGACAGCGGAGATATTCTCAATAAATGCATCAATATCGCAATTGTATTTATAATTATAATAGAAATATTTAAGAATAGCAAGATTTTCAGGTCTATATCCAGCATCATCAGCATCTTCATACTTTAAAAACAGAGATTCAATTTCAGAAGCACCCTTAAAAGCAACAAATTCTTCTATTCTTGCCACATCATAGTAATCATATATACCATTAGCATAAGAAGCTAAGGTTTAGTTATCATTAAATTTGCATGAAAAGGGAAGATGTGGAGCATTCATCCTAGAGCAACAAGTATAATCATATCTCAAGCACAAATTTAAAGCATACCATTTCAACATATGAATTTGATCCCATAACAGTTTCCCTTTATGAGTCAAGTGATAATCCCTAACACGTTGATCCAACGTTACTCCCATTATATAGTTGAATGGGGTTTTCTTAGGATTGTCAAAGCAGTGCATAATATCTTTCACATAACGATCATCGAGGGTTTTAGGAGGTTCCCCATCTCCATGAGTAGCAGGTACAACTATTCTTTTGGTATTTCGTGTTCCATATCCATAACCAAAGATAGAGAACAACTAAGAATAGGAAATAAAAATTACTTAGTCATAAAGCAAACAAGCACACATGAGAATATTCACCCCACGCTATAACTAACGGCGCCAGAAAAAGGTCTTGATAACCCACAAGTATAGGGGATCGTTTGTAGCCTTTTCGATAAATAAGAGTGTCGAACCCAACGAGGAGCTAAAGGCAGAACAAATATTCCCTCAAGTTCTATCGACCATCGATACAACTCTACGCACACTTGACGTTTGCTTTATCAGAAACAGGTATGAAACTATTTTGTAGGAGTGATGCTAGAACTATTTTGCAAGAATAAAACTAGAAGTACTTTGCAAGATAATAAAAGTTAGGTGTTTAGTAAAAGGGTTTGTGTCAACAAGAAAGTTATTTGTCCCTACGCAATTGATAACAAGTACCGGTAATCATCCTTGCAATTCTATATGAGGGAGAGGCATGAGCTAACATACTTCCTCTACTTGGACCATATGCACATATGACTGGAACTCTAGCAAGCATCTGCAACTACTAAAGATCATTAAGGTTGTGAAACCCAACCATAGCATTAAGTATCAAGTCCTCTTTATCCCATAGACCATAGCCCACCTACTCGGGTTTAAGCTTCTGTCACTCTCGCAACCCACCATAAGCGAACCATGAACATATTGCAACACCCTACAATGGGGGGCCCCTCACATTTGCGCGAGAATGGAGGGCACCGTAGGACAACACCATAAATAAAATATACAATCATACCAACCAAGATCACGATTAACCCACGGGACAAAATGGATCTACTCAAACATCATAGGATAACCATAGATCATTGGGAAGTAATATGTGGAGTTGAGCACCGTGTTTAAGTAGAGATTATAGCGGGGAGAAGAGGTGTTACACCACTGCATGGAAGGGGAGAAAGTTGGTGTTGACGGTAGCAAGATTGTTGATGTAGATCGATGTCCCAATCGTTGCCCCAGCGGCACTCCGGCGCCACCAGAAGCGAGGGGGAGAGAGTCCCCTCCTTCTTCTTCTTCTTCATTGGCCTCCCCCTAGATGGGAGGAGAGTTCCCCCTCTATTCCATGGCCTCCATGGCGCCGAAGGGGCGGGAGCCCCTCCGAAATTGGATCTCCCTCTCTGTTCTCTTCTGTTTCACGTTCCCCATATCTGGCCCTTCACTGTTTCTTAAAGTCCCAGAGATCCGTAACTCCGATTATGCTGAAATTTTTACACGATTTTTTCCATAAATTATCTTTCTTGTGCCAGAAGAAGGGCCCCAACCGACCTCCGAGGAGGGCACAAGACACCTGGGTCTAGCACGCTCTGGTGGGTTGTGGGCTCTGTGGGCCCCCGTTTGCGTTGATTCCACCTCCTAAAAATCACATATATGCCAAAATAATTCTCCGTAAATTTTTATCGCATTTGGACTTCGTATGATATGGATTTTCTGCGATACAAAAAACATGCCAAAAACAGGAACTGACACTTGGCACTGGATCAATAGGTTAGTCCAATAAATCATATGAAAAATTCCCAAAAGTGTATAAAAGTTTTATAATATTGGCATGAAACAATAAAAAATTATAGATACGACAGAGACGTATCAATGCACATTTTCGTTCTTGTTTCTCTGGTAGGAATCTTGGGGCACTTAGGTTCTTTGTGTTGGATTGAATATTATGAATCTGAAGTGGTTTAATGCATAACGCATAATTGACCTATGGATACTTGTGGTGACATTGGAGTATCTAGGTGACTGTAGCGACCAGACCTCAAACAGTCTGATCTCTGTGCTCCGGTGTCATCCTTGGATCAGTAATGCTGACACCACACAGTACTCGGAGGATTTATAACAGAGTAGCAATCACACACTTATTACATCAAGTGTCTCAATAGAGAACTTATTACAATAAATATGGCTTAAGGCCATCTAATAACGATAACAGCGGAAGGCTTGGAAGATAAGTGAGTCCATCAACTCCCACGGCATCACTGAGTATAGAACCACGACCTAAAAACTCCTTAATCATCGTCTGAAAAGTCTGCAACATTAACGTTGCAGCCCGAAACGGGTCAGCACATGGAATATGCTGGCAAAGTAACACATACATAGTAATGGAATGAAACAGCTATACTATATGCATATTTGGCTGGTGGAAAGCTCTATGGTTACAGTTTTGCATAAAGCCAAATTTTCCCTACTTCAAAGGAATAAATTTGTTTAACTATCATGGTAGTTGTTAAACATTGAGAATGGTTGACACCATTCTCAATCCCAATTAAAAATATCATTAACAAAACCCAACAAAATTAATTTAGAGTAACATGTTGAGATTCACATGATAATCCAGGTACTAGATACTCAAGATTGTCCATAACCGGGGACACGGCTAACCATGATTAGTTTATTACACTCTGCGGAGGTTTGCGCACTTTTCCCCACAAGACTCGATTGCCTCCGTTTGGTTTCTCGCACTGCAAGGTGTTTGAGAAGACGGATGACCGAGACAAAGTCTTTCAGAAGCGCTAGCACCTTACGATCGGGTAGACCGTACCACCTACATCTCCTACATCTGCTAGTCTACCACTGTAAGAGTTCGCACGACTTAGTCAACTATGCTAGAGCCCATATTAGCTTGTGGTTGCACACGGAAGTTTCTAGTATGAATAGTCTCATGATCCCTTTGAGCCTGGGTGTCGGTCCAAAAGAAAACAGGGAAGTCCTGGAATACCCAGGTGCCTCAATCCACCCAGATGTGTGTTTAAGTTGCCACCTTAGATAAACCATTAATTATCAAACTCACGTCTGTCATGGATATCACTCACCCAATCCACGTCTACTAGCATAGCATGGCATAATAAACAAACGTAGAAGTAACTCCCAAAGGTTTGATAATAAACAGGTAATAGGTACTACCTCAACTACTTCCCATCCCAGAATTTAATTAGATCCTAATCATGCAATGTGTGAGGATTGATCTAATGCAATAAAACTGGGTAGTAGGAAAGGTATGATCGAAGTGTTACTTGCCTTGCTGATGATCCGGGAAACCTAGCGATTCGAAGTAACAAGCGGCGCACTCCGGGTACTCTATCGCAAACAAACAAACAAACAAGCATACAATAAGTACTAATCTAATGCACGGGTAAAACTCAAATAAGAGATCTAACCAGAAGTTTCAACTTAAGAACTCCGGTTTACAAAAAGAATCTAATCGAACGAAGCAACGAAAGTCAAACGGCGAAAAAAACAACTTCGTGCTACTAATCTGGATCTAGGGCAATTTTTATAGTAGCAAAAACTTGTTTAAGTTGGTTAAACGGATAAAGGGTTTCGAGACGAAACTCCAGGCGCTTGAATCGCCTGATTCCGATAAACGAGCAAAAAGTTATACTAAAACGAAAATCGGATCAGGAATCGCAATCAGAAAAATCGCGGGTTAAATCCGAGAAAAAGAAAAACGTCGAACGTTTGTTAGAACGAACGAACGGACGAACGCTCGCTATTTAAATAAACCGAAAAAACCGATCTATTTAAAAAAACCAAAACTAAAAAAACCGCCGGAAAAACAGGACGGTTTTTCGAAAGAGAAAAAATGGCGCGGAAATCGAGGCGCGGCGAACCTCGGGCAGCGTGCGGCGGCGGCGGCGTCCGGGGGCGACGGGGCGCGGCGCGGTAGGGCGGCGGCGGCGGCGCGGCAGGGGCTGGGGCGGCTTAGGGTTTGGCTGGGGCTGGGCCTCCCCCCGGCTTATATAGCCTAGTCGGGCCGGAGTCCTAGTCGGACATGGCCCGTAGGTCGGTTCGTTTTTTCAAAAATAATTACGCACGGAAGAAAAATAAAAAGAAATACTAAACGAACTCCAAAAGTACCGAGATAAACTTTCCCGGGCTTCTAAAATCAAGCCGCACAAGATGAACATTTATTTGGGGCCTAAATGCAATTTTGAAAAACGCACATTTTTTCCTAAATTCAAATAAAATAACGAAAACTCCGAAATAAAATCTTATTTGATTTTATTATTAAATCCTCAATATTTCTTTATTTTGGGAAAGTCATTTTATTCCCTCTCTCATAATTTTGTAATAGAAATAATTGATGATAAAATAAATAAAATCAAATGACCCTATCCTCAAAATTTGAGAGAACTCAAATATGAAAATAAAAATTTCCCAACTCTCTCCGTGGGTCCTTGAGTTGCGTAGAAATTTCTAGGATCCAACCAAAATTAAATTAAAAATGATATGCAATGATGATCTAATGTATAACATTCCAAATTGAAAATTTGGGATGTTACAAACCTACCCCCCTCAAGATGAATCTCGCCCTCGAGATTCGGGTTGGCTAGAAAATAGGTGAGGGTGGTCCTTGAGCAAATCTTCCTCTCATTCCTAGGTGGCTTCGTCCTCCGTGTGGTGGCTCCACTGAACTTTGCAAAACTTGATAACCTTGCTGCGAGTGACTCGATTAGCAATCTCGAGAATCTTAACTGGTTTCTCCTCATAGGTCAAATTGTTATCCAACTGAATTGTTTCCAATGGCACTGTGTCTCTCAACGGTATGTCAGCCATCTCCGCGTGACACTTCTTCAACTGGGAAACGTGGAACACATCATGAACTCGTGACAATCCTTCGGAAAATTCCAACTTGTAGGCCACTTCTCCCATACGTTCCAAAACTCGGTATGGTCCTACGAATCGTGGCGCTAACTTTCCTTTAACTCCTAAACGCTTTGTTCCCCGAAGTGGAGATACTCGAAGATAAGCTCTATCTCCGACTTCATAAACTGTCTCCTTGCGTTTAGAATCTGCATAACTCTTCTGTCTGGACCGAGCTACCTTGAGCCTATCGCGAATCAACTTCACCTTCTGTTCAGACTCTTTAATCAAGTCAAGTCCAAACAACTGGCGGTCTCCAACTTCGTCCCACGACAACGGTGTCCTGCACCTCCTTCCGTACAAGGCTTTGAAACGGTCCATCTTCAAACCGGTTTGGTAACTGTTGTTTTAAGAGAACTCTGCATATGGTAAATTGTCGTCCCAACTAGATCCATAATCTAGCGCACAAGCTCTCAGCATATCCTCGAAAATCTGATTGACTCTCTCGGTTGGTCCATCCGTCTGTGGATGAAAAGCTATACTGAATTCTAGCCTGGTACCCAAAGTTTCATGCAACTGCTTCCAGAACTTTGAGGTAAACTGGGTTCCTCTGTCTGATACGATACTCCTCGGAACTCCATGTAGACATACGATCCTGGTCATGTATATCTTTGCCAACTTAGCACTGGTGTAAGTGGTCTTTACCGGGATGAAATGAGCTACCTTCGTCAATCGATCAACTACAACCCAAATTGAGTCATAGCCTGAATGAGTCCTGGGTAATACCGTGATAAAACCCATGCCTAACTTATCCCACTTCCATTCGGGTATCGACAATGGTTGTAACAATCCTGCTGGCTTCTGATGCTCTGCCTTTACTCTCTGACATACGTCACAAACGGCTACATAATCCGCAATATCCTTCTTCATTCCGGTCCACCAGAAAATGTCTTTCAAATCCAAATACATCTTGGTATTTCTTGGGTGAATCGAATATGGTGAATCGTGTGCCTCTTGCAGAATCAACTTCCTAATCTCCGGGTCATTGGGCACGTAAACACGGTCTTCAAACCATAGGGTGTCGTGTTCATCCTCACGAAATCCTTTAGCATTTCCTTTGCTAAGTTTCTCCTTAATAGAGGCAATCTCCCTGTCAGTCTTCTAAGCTTCTATGATTCTATCCATCAAATTTGACTGAATCTCCAATGCTGCTACATAGCCTCTCGGAACTATTTCCAAACATAGGTCACAAAGATTTTCCGCTAACTCCCTTGGTATTTCTCCCGTCATTAATGTATTAACGTGGCTCTTACGGCTTAATGCGTTAGCTACTACATTAGCCTTTCCGGGATGGTAATGCAATCTCATATCATAATCCTTGATGTGCTCCAACCATCTCCTTTGTCTGAGGTTTAACTCCTTCTGTGTGAAGACGTATTTCAAACTCTTATGATCCGTGTACACCTCACAATGATTTCCAATCAGAAAATGTCTCCATGATGTTTTCAATGCATGCACTACGGCTGCTAATCTCCAAATCATGCGTAGCATAATTCAACTCATGTGGCTTAAGTTGTCTTGAGGCATATGAAACAACTCTCCCTTCCTGCATAAGCACTGCTCCAAGTCCTCGACGTGAAGCGTCGCAATACACCTCATAATCCTTGGTCTGGTCTAGCAAAATCAACACTGGTGAGGTAACCAAACGTTTCTTCAACTCCTGGAAACGAGCCTCACGTTCCTCCGTCCATATGAACTTGGTATCTTTCTTTAATAACTCCGTCATAGGCTTCACAATCTTTGAGAAATTCTCAAGGAATCTCCGGTAGTATCCTGCGAGTCCAAGAAAACTCCGTATCTCTCCAACCGTGGTCGGTGCTTCCCATTTGGTCACGGTATCAACTTTAGTGGGATCTACTGCTATTCCTTCTCCGGATATAACGTGTCCGAGGAATCCTACTTCCTTCAACCAAAACTCACATTTGCTGAACTTGGCATACAACTGATGTTCTCTGAGCTTCTCAAGTACCAATCGCAAATGTTCCTTATGCTCTTCTTCATTCTTTGAGTAAACCAGGATATCATCAATGAACACTACGACGAACTTATCCAAAAACTCCATAAATACTTTGTTCATCATGTTCATAAAATATGCGGGTGTGTTAGTCAGACCAAATGACATAACGGTATACTCGTACAGCCCATACCTGGTGGTAAAAGCTGTCTTAGGTATATCCTATTCTCGAATCTTCAACTAGTGGTATCCTGATCGCAGATCGATCTTGGAAAATACCTTAGCTCCTTGCAATCGATCAAACAGATCATTGATCATTGGTAGTGGGTACTTGTTCTTGATCGTTACTTAATTCAATCCTCGATAATCTACAACCATCCTTAACGATCCATCCTTCTTCTCCACTAGAAGTACTGGCGATCCCCAAGGCGAAGAACTTGGGCGAATATATCCTTTATCCAATAACTCCTTAATCTGCTTCTTAATTTCCACCAAATCTTTTGCAGGCATCATGTATGGTCTCTTTGATATTGGCCCTGTGCCTGGCAATAGCTCAATCAAAAACTCAATATCTCTATCAGGTGGCATGCCTGGCAATTCTTCTGGAAATACTTCAGGGAAATCCTTCACTACTGGTACTTCCTCCTGCACAACTCATGTTAAGCAATTTACTTGAGTCCTCTTTGGCACATGTCGGGATACATACTTGATCCTTCTCCCTTCTGGGGTGGTAAGCAAAATTGACTTACTAGCACATTCAATATTCCCTTCATACTTTGACAACCAATCCATGCCTAATATCACATCCAATCCTTGGGATTCCAATACTATTAGGTCTGAGGGAAAAACATAGTTACCAATCCTTAATGGTAACCGATCACACCATCGACTAGCCATATACTCTGCTCCAGGCGAGGTTACTAACATGGGTGACCTAAGGGCTCGGGTTGACATGTTATACTTTTCCACAAATCCCCTTGAGATGTATGAATGCGATGCACCAGTATAAAAAAGAACAAGTGCAGTAAATGACTTAACCAAAAACTTACCTATTACTGCATCAGGCTGAGCTTCAACCTCCTCCACGCTAACGTGGTTCACCTGTCCCATGTTGAAAGGGTTCGGCTTCTTCCCAGAGCTTCCATTGCTATTTTCATTTTGTATTTCAGGGCATTCATTGGCATAATGTCCGGTCTTCGAACACTTAAAGCAAGTGACTTGGCTCAGGTCCTTCTTGGCTGGGGTTGATGGGTTGGTGCGATTCTGGCCATTGCTTCCTCCATTCCCATTACCATTCCTGGTGCCATTGTGATTGTGCGAGCTACCTCCTCCATGGGTATACTGAAAATGTCCTCCCGGTCTAGGGGTAAAACGGGGCTTCTGCTGAGCTCCTGGATTGTACTTTCCTTGTCCATACTTCCTCTTGCGATTCTCAATTTGCTGCTGCTTGCTTTCAATCATAAGAGCACGGTCTACCAACTCCTGGTAGTTGTTGAAGGTTGCTACCATCAACTGCATGCTCAACTCATCATTCAGTCCTTCCAGAAACTTCGCCTGCTTAGCTGCATCCGTAGCAACGTCATCTGGGGCATAACGTGCTAACTTACTAAAGTCCTCCACATACTAGCCAACTATCTGTCCTCCTTGGCGCAAGTTGCGAAACTCACGCTTCTTCATGGCCATAGCTCCTGCTGAAACATGGGCAGTACGAAAAGCCTGCTGAAACTGGTCCCATGTGACAGTGTCGACAGGGAAAGTGGCAGTGAAATTCTCCCACCATGATGTTACGGGTCCTTCAAGCTGATGTGCAGCAAACTTCACCTTCTCCGCATCCGTGCATCCTGTTGTGGTCAACTCTCTAGCTGTCTTGCGGAGCCAATCATCTGCTACTATCGGCTCGGTGCTACTGGAAAACACCGGCGGATTCAGCCTAAGAAAACAGGCTAAGTGATCAACAGGTGGTGGTGGTGGTGGGTTGTTGTTGTTGTTCCCCTGGTTCTGATTCTGGACTAGCAACTGCATCAATGTGTTCTGCTGCTGGATCAACTGGGTGAGCTCCGGTGGAAAGGTAAATCCGGGGTCACGTCTCGGAGGCATCTGAGGGTTTAGAAAAGATGAGATGTAAGAATAGAGGGGGTCTAAAGAGAAAACACTACCCATATGCACATGAGGCAAAAGCTCTCCATTCAATCAAACAAGGGCATACAATCGATCTAACTATCGCAAAAGTGCTCGGACTACAGTATTTACATGGTGGACTACTACTACCGATGGGGTGGTCTACTAGAAATATTCTTCGGGTGCAGACTCCATGATATCTGCTCTAGCTTCATCAACACAATCATCATCGCTATCATCTGGATCCGAATCGGTGTAGTCGATGATGATGTAGTCTTCCAGGCAAATCTCCTTGGGTTCTTCATCTTCATCCGGTTGCGTGAACTTGTTCCTTGCATCCGCCATCCTAAAAGAGTAGAAGAGATGAGGAGTCAGAGGAGAAGAGAGTGAATAGTGATCTAGGTCTTTAGCTTAGTGGTCGTGTCCTACAGTCAGCGTGTGCTCTGATACCATCTCTGTAGCGACCGGACCTCAAACAGTCTGATCTCTGTGCTCCGGTGTCATCCCTGGATCAGTAATACTAACACCACACAGTACTCGGAGGATTTATAACAGAGTAGCAATCACACACTTATTACATCGAGTGTCTCGATAGAGAACTTATTACAATAAATATGGCTTAAGGCCATCTAATAACGATAACAGCGGAAGGCTTGGAAGATAAGTGAGTCCATCAACTCCAACGGCATCACTGAGTATAGAACCACGACCTAAAAACTCCTTAATCGTCGTCTGAAAAGTCTGCAACATTAACATTGCAGCCCGAAACGGGTCAGCACATGGAATATGCTGGTAAAGTAACACATAGAGAGTAATGGAATGAAACAGCTATACTATATGCATATTTGAATGGTGGAAAGCTCTATGGTTACAGTTTTGCGTAAAGCCAATTTTTCCCTACTTCAAAGGAATAAATTTGTTTAACTATCATGGTAGTTGTTAAACATTGAGAATGGTTGACAGCATTCTCAATCCCAATTAAAAATATCATTAACAAAGCCCAACAAAATTAATTTAGAGTAACATGTTGAGATTCACATGATAATCCAGGTACTTGATACTCAAGATTGTCCATAACCGGGGACACGGCTAACCATGATTAGTTTATTACACTCTGCAGAGGTTTGCGCACTTTTCCCCACAAGACTCGATCGCCTCCGTTTGGTTTCTCGCACTGCAAGGTGTTTGAGAAGACGGATGACCGAGACATAGTCTTTCAGAAGCGCTAGCACCTTACGATCGGGTAGACCGTACCACCTACATCCCCTACATCTGCTAGTCTACCACTGTAAGAGTTCGCACGACTTAGTCAACTATGCTAGAGCCCATATTAGCTTGTGGCTGCATACGGAAGTTTCTAGTATGAATAGTCTCATGATCCCTTTGAGCCTGGTGGCGGTCCAAAAGAAAACAGGCAAGTCCTGGAATACCCAGGTGCCTCAATCCACCCAAATGTGTGTTTAAGTTGCCACCTTAGATAAACCATTAATTATCAAACTCACATCTGTATGGATATCACTCACCCAATCCACGTCTACTAGCATAGCATGGCATAATAAGCAAACATAGAAGTAACTCCCAAAGGTTTGATAATAAACAGGTAATAGGTACTACCTCAACTACTTCCCATCCCACAATTTAATTAGATCCTAATCATGCAATGTGTGAGGATTGATCTAATGCAATAAAACTGGGTAGTAGGAAAGGTAGGATCAAAGTGTTACTTGCCTTGCTGATGATCCGGGAAACCTAGCGATTCGAAGTAACAAGCGGCGCACTCCGGGTACTCTATCGCAAACAAACAAACAAGCATACAATAAGTACTCATCTAATGCACGGGTAAAACTCAAATAAGAGATCTAACCAGAAGGTTCAACTTAAGAACTCCGGTTTGCAAAAAGAATCAAATCGAACGAAGCAACGAAAGTCAAACGGCGAAAAAAAACAACTTCATTCTACTAATCTGGATCTAGGGAAATTTTTACAGTAGCAAAAACTTGTTTAAGTTGGTTAAACAGATAAAGGGTTTCGAGACGAAACTCCAGGCGCTTGAATCGCCTGATTTCGATAAACGAGCGAAAAGTTATACTAAAACAAAAATCGGATCAGGAATCGCGATCAGAAAAATCACGGGTTAAATCCGAGAAAAAGAAAAACGATGAACGTTCGTTAGAACGAGCGAACAGACGAACGCTTGCTATTTAAATAAACCGGAAAAACCGATCTATTTAAAAAAACCGAAACTAAAAAAACCGACGGAAAAATCAGACGGTTTTTCGAGAAAAAAATGGCGCGGAAATTGAGGCGCGGTGATCCTCGGGCGGCGTGTGGCGGCGGCGGCGCGGCAGGGGCTAGGGCGGCTTAGGGTTTGGCTGGTGCTGGGCCACCCCCCGCCTTATATAGCCTAGTCGGGCCGGAGTCCTAGTCGGACACGGCGCGTAGGTCGGTTCGTTTTTTTAAATAATTATGCACGGAAGAAAAATAAAAAGAGATACTAAACGGACTCCAAAAATCCCGAAATAAATTTTCCCGGGCTTCTAAAATCAAGCCACACAAGGTGAACATTTATTTGGGCCTAAATACAATTTTGAAAAACGCACATTTTTTCCTAAATTCAAATAAAATAACGAAAACTCCGAAATAAAATCTTATTTGATTTTATTATTAAATCCTCAATATTTCTTTATTTTGGGAAAGTCATTTTTTCCCTCTCTCATAATTTTGTAATAGAAATAATTGATGATAAAATAAATAAAATCAAATGATCTTATTCTCAAAATTTGAGAGAACTGAAATATGAAAATAAAAATTTCCCAACTCTCTCCGCGGGTCCTTGAGTTGCGTAGAAATTTCTAGGATCCAACCAAAAGAAAATTAAAATATGATATGCAATGATGATCTAAGGTATAACATTCCAAATTGAAAATTTGGGATGTTATAGTGACATCAGGGTTGATATATGTGTATCATATGGTGTTATTTTACTACGAACTTAGGGTTGTTTGTGACCCTTATAGGAATAACTCAATGGATTGATCAAAAAGCATTGTTGAGGAAATCGTTAACTGGTAGATGCTCGGTTGGTTGGTGAGTAGGGGATTAATAGGCTAATCGGCAAGTTAATTGGCCATTTAATTAATTAATCGGACGATTTATTGGGTAATCGGCTACTCGGGGACCCTATGAGTAGGGATTAATCGGCAAGTTAACTGGTTAATCGGATGAATTCTTGAACAGGGTCAAAAAGAATAACTTTGAGGTGGTTTGGTACCCTATAAGCAATTCCATCTTATGTTCTCCGTGATAGGAACTTTGGAGTGACTTTTGTTGCACATTGAGGGATTGCCATATGACTTAATTATGTTATCATTGTTGAGAGAACTACTAGTGAAGGTATGCACCCTAGGCCTTGTTTTCGAGCATTGTAATACCGTTTTTGCTCACTTTTACCACTTGCTACCTTGTTGTTTCTCTATTTTCAGACTACAAAAACCTATATTTACTATCCATATTAAACCTGTATCACCATCTCTTTGCCAAACTAGTGCACCTATACAATTTATTGGGTGTGTTGGGGTTACGAGACTTGTTGGGGATATTACTACTGGGCGTAAACCGGCCAGGACAGGCCGGGTTAACTTCATCAGTAGTTGAGTATGATAAAAGCCCATGAGGGCAGATGAGGGCTGAAGGCCCATAATCGGTTTAAGGCCTATAGCTATAAACCGGCGTCGGTATGTAACTTGTGTTATAAGTTAGGAATAGTGGAGACCGAACTGGACGCATCTATGAGCCGGTATCGGGACTCTGTAAACCGACGGGCGTCACCCATGTATATAAGGGGACGACCCGGTGGCGGTTCAAGGGGAGACAACAACTCGAGACATAGGCGAAGCTTATTTGCTCCCTGGTCATCGAAACACCCATCAATTCCATCACAACTAGACGTAGGCTTTTACCTTCATTGAAGGGGCCGAACTAGGATAAACTCTCTTGCGTCCTTGTGTCCTCTTTAACCCCTTCAAGCTAACCCGTAGCGATGGCTCCACGACTAAGTCCTTTCTCTAGGACATCTGCCGTGACAAAACCACGACAGTTGGCGCCCACCGTGGGGCTATCGCACGATGGTTTCTGGTTCTTGGAGGGCCGCTGTAGGCCGGATGACTAAGAGTCGTCACGGCAAACTCTACATCGACGACGTAGGCTGGGGCCCCGAGGTCGGCTCAATTGAGTACGGGTACCGGGTCCCCTTTGGTAGCATTCACGTTTTCATTGGCAAGATCAATGAACCGGGCCCTGAGCCGGACATCTACACCGACCTCGTCGAGACGGCTCAGCGTGCGCGATCCGCCCGGGTTAAACCGGCCATGAAGCGTGCCTTTGTGGGAATGATCCATGGAGGGAGTTATGAGGATGGATCGGAGCTTCACGGGGCGACTGCCGTTCGTTCCGGTGACGAATCTTCGACCGGAGAAACCGAATCTCTTTATCAGCTACAAGATGGCCGGATTGAGAGCTGTTCCGATGGCGACAGTATTCCGGACCCCTCTGATCTGCCTAACCGGGTTGGAATATTCATGACCGGAACACAAGCAGCGCTTCACTCTTCGACAGCCGCGGCAACGATCTCCAGTTCAGCAGCGGCAACGGTTGCCGAGGCGGGAGGCCCTGTGCGCCCACCGGCTCAGGTTCTATCAGAAGTATTTGATGCATTGGCTGTGCTTATGGCAGAAGTTAATCCGCCAGATCAGGATGCTCACAACACAAAGATTGCAAAGGTAAAGGAACAAATCACCCAGGCCAAAACGGATCTGGCGGCTGAGGACACCAAGATGGCCGCAGAGCGGGCCGCTTTAGACGCACAGGCCTACAGGCTTATGTTGGATCAGAGCGTGTCGCATGAAGTCATGAGGAGGAAGCACCGGTCCCGCTTACCTCCGGTTTTCGAGGCCAGAGACCTTTTCAACACTCCAGGACCAAGAGCCAGTAATCCGCTGGAGGGGAACCAGGCAGAAGCCCCTGGGACTGGTGCACCGGTTCAGCCCCGTCAGATGGACCCGCCTCGTCAAAACACCGTTATACCTCGGGATGCTTTAACACCTCCGGGTCACTACTCCAACCCAATGGACAATCTTGTTGCCGCTACTGCACGACTGGAGGCCATTCCAGTTGAAGGTGACTCGCCGTAGGCAGTAGAGACGCGACGGGTCAAGGAACTTCTAAGGACAGCTTCGGCCCAACAGGAGGCGTACTCGTACAGCCGCGACCGGATCCACTCGACCCCCCGTCCAGCCGGAGCTATAGCAGGCATATGGATGAACCAGCAGTGTCGAGTAATGAACGACGTGGAGCACCCCGTGGTAACAACCCGACGGGTGGTGCTGATGACGCTCAGGAAGTGGTGAACCGGGCCCGAGCACGTAGGGAGGCCGAGTTAGCCGCACAGCATCAGGCTCGGCAGCTCACGCCGGTTCGTCCAACCATTTCGATCGAACCTGGTGTTACTTCTAGTTCTTTGGGGGTGCCTTGCCTCGTCCCCGCTTTACACAACATGCGCCTGCCCAAGGATTTCAATGGCCCACGCAAGGTACCAAATTATACGGCGGATCAACCACCAGAGACATGGGTAGAGAGCTATGAGATGGCCATGGAGATGCTTGATGTGGATGACACGGTGTGTGTGAAATACTTCACCATGTTGCTTGAAGGAACGGCTCGTACTTGGTTAAAAAGCTTGCCCGCTAATTCTATCAGTTCATGGGCCCAATTATGAGCCCGGTTTATCAACAATTTCAAGGATACCTATAAACAGCCTATGTCGATAGTGGACTTAGCTGCATGTGTCCAGGAGGAAGGAGAGTCAACGACTCATTGGGTACGCCGGGTTTCACAAGTGTTGCGCTCCTCAGACCGCATCAACGCTGACACCGCAGTATTAACCCTAGAAGGCAACTGCCGGTTTGGGCCCCTGAAGTTGAAATTGAGACGGATGAAGCGTCATTGCACCGACATGGGGACCCTCATGGCCGCTTTGGTAAAATATGCTGATTCTGGTAGTACCAAGGATCCCGAATCTGATGATGACAAGACAGGGAAGGGGAAGAAGAACAACAGCTCCAAAGGTCAGCAGCATCACTGGGTAGGCAATGGTGGAGGAGGCAAGTGTAAAGCGGATGGCAACATGGATTTTGTGGCTAATACCAACATACAGGACAATGGCCAGCGGCGCAAGGGTAGGCCGAAAAATCGTAGTGGAGCGCCCAACCCCAACCCAAACCGCCTGAACTATCTACTAAGCCAGCCCTGTCCAAGACATGGGACGAAGGAGGAGCCAGCAAACCACCTTTGGAAGGATTGCTTTATTATGCAGGAGTTCAAGAATTCTAATAATTTCCGGTATGATCATGGATTTGGCGGTGGCTCAGGGTCCGGGCCGGGTTACGGTGGAGGAAGTTCCGGTTCAGGATTTAATGGTAATCCGGGCGGACATAATGGTCAAAATAGTCAAAATAACCAGGGTGGTTACAACCAACAGTAGCAACAGTCAGGTTACCAAAGCAACCCAAAGCAGTTGAGTAATGGGCAGTACCATATCTTTACCACTAGCCTGGACAAGCGAGACCGGAAGGTTCAGAGGCGGGCAGTCAACTCTGTTGAACCGGCCACACCCCGTTATCTACGTTGGTCTGAACAGCAAATCATATGGAGCAGAGAGGATCACCCACTCCAGGATGATAATCCGGGTCAGTTGGCTCTGGTGGTGGCGCCTCAGGTGGGAGGTTATAAGTTCACCAAGGTGCTCATGGATGGAGGGAGCATCATTAACATCCTATACTATGAGACCTTCCGTCGTATGGGACTAACAGATAAGAATCTCAAACCGTCCAATACAGTATTCCACGGTGTAGTGCCTAGCAGATCAGCATATCCCGTTGGTAAGATAGCTCTTGAAGTGGCCTTTGGGGATGATCATGATTCCAGGTCGGAGACATTAACATTTGAAGTGGTGAAAATCCAAAGTCCATATCATGCCTTGTTTGGGCGTCCGGCATACGCCAAGTTTATGGCTCGGCCCTGTTATGTGTATTTGCAGCTCAAGATGCCGGGTCACAAGGGGACAATAACGGTTCACGGAAGCCGCAAAATCGCTTTGGAATGCGAGGAAGGAGATGCGGCTTATGCATAGTCAGTTTGTGCCACCAAGGAGTTGAAGTACTATAAAGACAATGTTGATCCGGCGGACATGACTCCGTTGAAGAAGCCAACTACGGAGCATGATCCGGCCCTGAACTTCAAATCGGCAGCAGAAACTAAGCTTGTTGACTTCGTACCTGGCGATTCGTCCAAGCAGTTCAGCATTAGTGCCAACTTGGATCCAAAATAGGAAAGCGGGCTCATCGAGTTCATCCGTGAGAATCAGGACATTTTTGCATGGAAGCCCTCTGACATGCCAGGTGTACCAAGGCAACTTGCTGAGCACACACTTAATGTGGATCCTAAATACAAACCGGTGAAACAGTTCCTCCGCCGGTTTAATGAAGAAAGACGCAAGGCGATTGGAGAAGAGGTAGCCAGGCTCTTAGCAGCTGGTTTTATTGTTGAAGTTTTTCACCCTGAGTGGCTTGCCAATCCGGTGCTAGTCCTTAAGAAAAACGGCACCTGGCGTATGTGTGTGGATTACACAGATCTTAATAAGGCTTGTCCAGCAGATCCTTTTGCCCTCCCCCGTATTGATCAAATCATTGATGCTACGGCGGGTTGTGAGCGTTTAAGTTTTTTGGATGCATATTCTGGCTATCATCAGATCAAAATGGCAGTTAAGGACCAGGAGAAGACGACATTCATAACTCCCTTTGGAGTCTTTTGCTATGTGTCTATGCCCTTTGGGCTCAAAAGTGCCCAGGCAACTTATAAACGGTGTGTACAAAATTGTCTTCACAAGCAGATTGGCCGTAATGTACATGCTTACGTGGATGATATCGTGGTTAAATCCAGGGAGAAGGAGACTCTGGTTGACGATTTGAAGGAAACCTTTGATAACCTAAGGACGTACAAGATGATGCTTAATCCGGACAAGTGTGTCTTTGGTGTACCGGCGGGCAAGTTATTGGGTTTTCTGGTGTCCAACAGGGGAATTGAGGCTAATCCGGAGAAGATCACAGCCATCACCTCCCTGGCTAAACCGAAGTGTATCAATGATGTTCAACACCTGGCAAGCCGGATTGCCGCATTAAGCCGGTTTATCAGCCGCCTTGGTGAGAAGGCGATCCCTTTGTATCAGATGTTGAAGAAGACGGATCAGTTCGTCTGGAGTTCTGCTGCTGATGAAGCATTTGAGGACTTAAAGCGGCAATTGGCCAATCCGCCTGTGCTCGCCGCTCCCATTGACAAGGAGCCGTTACTGCTATATGTTGCTGCTAATGCTCGTGCGGTCAGCGTGGCTATTGTGGTGGAACGAAAGGAAGCAGGTAAGGAGCATCCGGTTCAACGTTCGGTCTATTATATCAGCGAGGTACTCATTGAGTCCAAGCAAAGGTATCCGCACTGGCAGAAGCTGGTGTACGGAGTTTTTATGGCAAGCCGGAAGCTTAAGCAATACTTCCAAGGGCACCCAATTATGGTGGTCAGTTCTACTTCTTTGGGAGATATCATCCAGAACCGGGAAGCAACTGGCCGGATTGCAAAGTGGGCTATAGAGCTGGGGCCGTACGGTTTGAAATATGTGCCTCGGACAGCGATTAAGTCTCAAGCACTTGTTGATTTCATCAATGATTGGATGGAAATGCAAGCACCTGAAGAAAAGCTGGATCATACGTATTGGACCATCCATTTTGACGGATCCAGGCAGTTGGAAGGCTCGGGGGCTGGAGTCGTATTAACTTCCCCACGAGGTGATAAGTTTTGTTATGTTCTTCATTTAATGTTCCCTTGTACTAACAATGCAGCTGAGTATGAAGCCTTGCTCCATGGTCTTCGGATGGCTAAGGAGATGAATCTAAGTCGAGTTAAGTGCTTCGGTGATTCGGACCTTGTGGCTCAGCAAGTGTCTGGCACTTGGGACTCCAAGGACCCACTCATGGCAGCATATCGTCGTGAGGTGGATATTGTTGCAGGTTATTTCAGAGGCTATCAAGTGGACCACGTGGACCGGCGGAAAAATGAAGCGGCGAACGCTTTAAGACGGCTGGGCTCTCAGCGCAAACCGGTCCCACCCAATGTTTTTCTGGATGTGCTGCACAACCCGTCGGTGAAGATCCCTGGTGAAGAGGATTTGGCCATTCCTGATCCGGAGGCTCAATTGGTGGCCGTTCTTCATATTATTCCGGATTGGACGCTTCCTTACCTGGCGTACAAGAACCGGGGCGAGTTGCCAGAAGATGAGATTCTGGCCCGGCAGATAATCCGGTGATCCAAGTCCATGGCTGTCATCAACGGTGAGTTGCATCATTGCAGTGTATCAGGAGCTTTTCAACGTTGTGTGTCTCCTGAAGAAGGCCGTGAAATTTTGCGTGAGATCCACGAAGGAGATTGTGGTCACCATGCCGGTTCAAAGTCTTTGGTGGCTAAAGCGTTTCGCCATGGTTTCTATTGGTTAACTGCTCATGCTGTTGCGAAGGATCTGGTCAGACGATGTGATGGTTGCCAAAGGTTTTCAAGACGTGCTCATGTACCGGCTCAAGAATTGAGGATGATTCCAATTACTTGGCCGTTTGCGACTTGGGGACTGGATATGGTTGGGCCTTTTAAAAGGTCCAAAGATAAGAAGACCCACCTCCTGGTGGCGGTGGACAAGTTTACAAAGTGGGTGGAGGCAGAACCTGTTAGCAAGTGTGATGCGGCCACAGCGGTTCAGTTCATCAAAAAGGTGATTTTCCGGTTTGGCTTTCCGCACAGTGTTATCACAGATAATGGTACCAATTTGTCCAAAGGTGCTATGAAGGAGTTCTGCGAACGGCAGCACATCCGGCTCGACGTTTCATCAGTGGCACATCCACAGTCCAATGGTCAAGCAGAAAGAGCTAATCAAGAGATCTTGAGAGGCATCAAGCCCCGGCTCATGGTTCCTTTGCAGAGAACGCCGGGTTGTTGGGTAGAAGAATTACCATCTGTGTATGGAGCATCAATACAACACCCAACAGATCAACAGGATACACACCGTTCTTCATGGTTTATGGAGCGGAGGCGGTTCTCCCCAGCGATATCCGTCATGACTCACCTCGTGTCACGGCTTATGTTGAAGCGGACAACGAGACAGTACGGCAAGATGCTTTGGACCGGTTGGATGAAGAGCGTGACATCGCAGCCGCCCGGTCGGCGATTTACCAGCAGGATCTTCGTCGTTATCACAGTCGCCGAGTCAGAACCAGAGCCTTCCAGGAAGGAGATTTGGTGCTTCGGCTCATCCAAGATCAGACTGATATGCATAAGCTATCCCCACCTTGGGAGGGGCCTTTCGTGGTCAGCAAGAATCTGCACAACGGGTTGTACTATCTGATCGATATTCGAGAGCATAAGGACTCACGTACATCAGAGGAGGAGACTAACAGGCTGTGGAATATAGCTCATCTTCGGCCTTACTATACCTGAGCCATTGGCTATACTTATGTACATACAATGTATATACTATGACTAAGTATAATAAATCGGAACCTCAGCTAAAGCGGGGTATCTGTTCTTTTACATCATGTGAGGTTACACGGAGTTGCTCTAAAGCGGCCTCCGGTTTACCCCTTGAGTTCGCTTTGCTAAAAGCATCGTGTTATATCACTTGGAGGATTGGTCGTGTCCGAACCAATACCATGCCTCTTGATAGGCGAAAGCCACCAGATCACTTGGGGACTTGGTCATGTCTGAACCAGTCATGCCTCTTGATCGGCCTAAGGCCACAGAATCACTTGGGGGCTTGGTCGAACCCGAACCATGACCACGCCATTTGGTCGGCACAAATGCCACAAGAATCACTTGGGGACCTGGCTAACTAGAACCATAGTTACACCTAACGGGAGCTTGGTCGTGTTTGGCCATGGTTACGCCATTTGATCAGCTTAAATAAATCTTTTTTGGCAAACGTTTTTGTCGTTACTTTTGCTTCATACTTTTCTTTGAAGGGGTTTTTTTGTTTTTTATTGTGTTCTTTAAACCGACAAAGTTTTTTAACCAAGCAATTGACGGAGCACAGTTCACGTCAATCCGGAGACTATTTGTCCCGTTTGATCCTTGTTGTTAACATCCTCTTATGGAGTAACACGGTGTTCATTATAACCCGGCACGGTTTACATGGTAACCAGTGTCATATACATATACAAGAGTTGTTATTTCCTCCAACAGTGTGGGTTTGCAAAAACTCCGCTTCAAGGTTGGCCAAGCCAACTTCACACTCAACGGTGGCAGGTATTATGTATCTCAAATTTTTTGATCATATACTTAAAATTTTGTTTCGGATGTTTTGACTTTATATATACAAACATCATATTCCGCCTGACGGTACAACCGCGGTGGCACTTAACAAATTTCTTATTTCAGAAAGTATTTTGGAAAGATCATTACCACAGGAAGAACAAGTTATGCACGAAGGCATATCAACATGAAAGGTATCAGCTAGCCTATTACAAGGCAACATGGTGCCCATAATAACATAATTGTTTTTCACAAAGGAGAGACAGTTTTAAAACCGGCTTTCGATTTAAGCTTGGCCACCAGCCTGGCCTGATGGTTGTGGGTCATCCTGCGCCGCTTCAGCTTCCGTTTCTCTACCCAGTGGCTGGAAATCCACAGTTGTCCAGTCGATTCCCATCAATGCTTGAAAAACAGCTTCGTCATGGATTAGCGAAGATGGGTCAATATCGGGAGCGTAAGTATACTTATGGATTGGAGGGATCAGGTTTTCCGATTCATGGATTGGTGCAGCTATTCGCTTGTTCTGGCTGTCATATTGGGCTTGATAATGAGACAAATCTGCTTCCTCAGCCAGTTGACAAGCTAGCGGACGTACCTCCCGGTTTATGGCTCGCAGATCCGCTTCACCAAATTCTGACCCGTCTTCCTTCAAACTGGGATAACCCTGAGCCGCTTCAATAGGATCAAAATCCGGCACCCAGGCTTTTGCCCGGATTAAAGCATTGATTGCACCAGTTCGAGTAGCAGATTTCTTCAGCTCTTCAACCCGGGCAGGAAGCACTGACAGTTTCATCAAAGTATCTTGAATCAAAGTGGGCACCGGTTTGTTATGAGACGCGGTACAGATGATCCGCTGGGCACCAGCATACAATTGTTCAACCAAGGTATAGGTGGCTTTCAATTTCTTCCGCACATCTGACCCCAAGTGACCAATGCATGTCCCTGAAATACCATAAAAGGTTAATAAACCGGCAACTCTGTAAGAAGGCAGAACCAATTCAGAAGGCAAGCTGGCTTACCAAAGATAGTAGTGGTCATGGCATGAACGTGCCGCTTTATGCTGGTCAGTTCATCCGTCACTGGTTTCAGTGCAGCCTCGGCATCCTCTGCTCGTTTGATCAAAGCGGATTTTTCAGTGGCCCAATCCGCCCATTTCTTCTTGAAGTTCTCCTTAAGTTGTTACATGGCGCTTAAGGCACTGGCCAATTCCTCTTTTGCTTGGAGGTTTCAGCCTGTTGGGTTTTCAGGTTTTCTTGCAGATCGATGACTTGGCTTTCTTTCGCCTTCAACTCCACCTGCAGGCATACAGATATATGTTCCAACAAATTGGTAGAAGGATTCAAGTACCAACCACATAACAAGTTATGCGCTTAGCACTTGGGGGCTAATGCATATTCGATCTTCATCTTTCAATTGTTTACAAAGTCCCAAGCTCAATACAAGTATTCAACTTGGCACTTGGGGGCTAATGGCTATTTGATCATATGTATTCTGATGCAGCAGTTTCAATTACTTAAAGTACCGGTTTAACTATGCTAAGTTGAACCGGCCCTTGGGGACTACATCAGCAAATTTCAAAGCATCAAGATTCATATTATTAAGTCCCGGTTTGAAAGAATATTTCAAATCGGCCCTTAGGGGCTAGGAGAGTCAGCAAGAATGAAAGCATACAAGCAGGAAGGAGCATATGGAAGTTACCTCATATTTATCCTTCATCATGTTAACCAGACCGGCTTCATAGTCATGGCTGGTATACAGCCGGTTCAGATAGCCGGAATGGATATCTTGGGCATTCAGAGCAGCGTAAGCCGTCAGATCAGCATTCCACTTGCCTTTGCCAAAAGCAGCTAATTCTTCCTTGGCAGAATGTTTGGATAAAGCGACAGGATTGCTTGGCTCAGTATGGCCAGTGCCAGTAATGATAACTTCATCATCATTGGTACCGCCGGTTTGCACTGGAGCTGTTGGCTTGTCAGTAGGTTTTGCGGGACCGATGGAGCTTTCAACCCGGAGGGAACCTGTGGGCTGATGGATAGGACCTGAGGTATCAGTAGGTCTTTCCTCAGTAGTAAGATCATCATCTGGCTGTGGTGGATCATTGGGAATATCCTCAGGAATAGCCGCTTCAAGATTGGGTGTGGTGCCTGGTTCAAGAATGACATCTTCTTCGGCCGCTTTATCCAGGCGGGCCTTCTTGCTCGGCCTAGGTTTGGCCCTGAGAAGAATAACAAAATTAAATACAACATATGTTCTAAGGCAATATACTGCAAACATCACAATAAATATAGCTTACCCAAGCACCGTTTTGAGCGGTGGGAGCTGAGTAGCCGACGACTCGCCAGAAGGTGAGTGGGAAATAACCTGATAATCAGAGTCAGACGGATTAAGAGGTTGACAAAAGCAGCCCGCTTTAGGACAAGCACTGACAAGCGAATTAGAGACCTCGGAATGACGTTTCCGAACTGGACTGTTCGGTAAACCGGCGGAGGTAACTACCTGGCCGTTGTGCCGGGTGGTGCGGCGAGCTTTGTGTTGTTGAGTCTTCATAAGAAGTTTAGGATCCAAATAAGCAAGAGGATGAGAAAATTTAACTTTCCGGTTTGCCTGACGGATTTTTTGTGAAGGCAAAGTTTCTGAATCGGAAGAGAGAATAATTACCTCTGCAACATCCACATGGCTGGCTTCGGCATCATCCTGACAAATATCATCATCAATAAGATGCATGAAAAATAAACCAAGTGAGTCAAGCTCTACCTCAAAGTCTGGATTATCCACCTCGTCATCAGGGGCCGGATTAGAAGATGCAGTGGTTCTTTTCCGGTGGGCAGTCTTCTTCACAGCTTTAGTTTTTTGCCGGGTTGCTCTTTCCGGTTTATCTGTTTTCTCTGGTTTCTCCTGCGGCAGCTTTTTGCTCCAAAATGGATCATCGCCCTGATTATGCAGACACTGATATTAAAAACAATGACCAGACATATCAATAACAGATTCAGCAAAGAGAAAAATCAAAGTCTTACAGCTGGCGGTTTGTTGGGGGCACAGAAGGGAAGCAGGCCGGTTCTAGCGCAGATGTGCTCCGGTTCATTTAGTATCTTACACACAGCTTCTGTGATTTCTTCACCGGAGAGCTGGAGTCTTGAATGTCGCAGTGGGTCATCCACACTATCAGTATATTCGCACATCAAACCGGAGCGCTGACTAAGGGGCGGTATGCTCCATGATATCCAACAGCGAGCAAGGTCAACCCCTGTTAAACCATTGGCCATAAAGGCTCTGAGCTTTGACAGCCGAGGAGCATATTTCTTCTCTCCTGGGCACTCAATCGTTTAGGAAAAGGATGGGTATTGCTGAGCCGCTCCGGACGAAAGCCAGGCAAGGGATTCTCACCGGCAGGGGAGGTGTCTTTGTAGTAGAACCATGTCTGATTCCACTCCTTGGGGTGACTGTGCAACTTGGCGTGAGGGTATGTGACCTCTTTCCTTTTTTGAATCGCCATGCCACCAAACTCTATATTAGAGCCATCAGTAAACTCAGTACGGCGGTTTAGATGGAAAAGATCTCTGAATAATTCCACTGTGGGCTCCTCTTGAAAGAACACCTCACAGAGCACTTGGAAGTGGCACATATTTGTAACAGAGTTGGGGCCAGTGTCTTGCAGATGGAGTTGGAAATCAGCTAGAACATCCCGATAGAATTTAGAACCGGGCGGTTTAAAACCCCAGGCTAAGTGGTCTACGAAAACAACAACCTCTCCTTCTCGAGGTGTGGGGGGGCATTCTTTGCTAGGAGCCCTCCAATGGACGGTGTCTTTGCTGCCCAAGGCGCCAATCAGGACTAAATCGTCCAGTTGATCCTCTGTGAGGCGAGAAGGGACCCAATTGCACTCATACACTTGCTTGGCCATGATGAAATCTACAAAGTACATTGATATGTGCAATGTTAAACCGGAAGCAGATCTATCTAAACCGGAGTTTATGAAGCAACAGCATCACGGCGGTTCAACAAGGGGACTAATGATATATGATAGATTGCTTTTTCAAAGGTGAACCGCCTATGTGGTAAAGAGGATACAGATCTAAGGCAAGAATGACTAAGAAAGGTAAAAATAGATTTCATAAGATCGCAGTGAAATTTTGGATCTACCGTAAGACAGGAAAATAAAAGGATTTAGACCTAAAAGGTTGATCTCAAAGCAATTCACAAGGGACCAGATCAATGTTTTATGTGCATAAAGGTTTGCTTTGGTAACAGAAGATAAGCCATTACGGGGAATACATTAGGTTTGAAGTTTTATTCATGGGCTAAAGAAGAAACAAAGGAAGAACAGCGCCAGAGTCTCGATGAACTTCGACGAATGAGGAAACCCTAGAAGAGATCTGCAGGGGAAAGGAATGAAGATTTACTGGAGCTGAGGAAGAAGCGGAAGGTCGCCGCGATGCTCTGGTGTGCTCAGGTTGATGCAGCGGCCAAGGTTGATGCAGAGGTCGACGGTGGCGGCGGAGCTCCGAAGCTGGGCAACACGAGGAAGATGAAGCAGAAGGGGTCGGAGGGAAAGAGAAAGGAAATGACCCTTCGGTCCTATTTATAAAGAAAGGGATATGTCAGGCGCGAGAATCAAGGAGCCGCGAGTTTGGAAACGAAGCTGCGGCCTTAATTGTCGCAGGCTTGTTAATAGGATAAGGTTCTTTATAACCTGTGACGTCAGACCGGTCTACCGCGAGCAGAGAAGATGACATCACGGTGGTTCAACAAAATACAAGAAGATGTTGAAGATGAAGATTTTTGCTAAGGATTGACATGAACCTATTCAAATCAATTTGGGGCCTAATGTTGGGGATATTACTACTGGGCGTAAACCGGCCAAGACAGGTCGGGTTAACTTCATCAGTAGTTGAGTATGATAAAAGCCCATGAGGGCAGATGAGGGCTGAAGGCCCATAATCGGTTTAAGGCCTATAGCTATAAACCGGCGTCGGTATGTAACTTGTGTTATAAGTTAGGAATAGTGGAGACCGAACCGGACGCATCTATGAGCTGGTATCGGGACTCTGTAAACCGACGGGCGTCACCCATGTATATAAGGGGACGACCCGGCGGCGGTTCAAGGGGAGACAACAACTCGAGACATAGGCGAAGCTTATTTGCTCCCTAGTCATCGAAACACCCATCAATTCCATCACAACTAGACGTAGGCTTTTACCTTCATTGAAGGGGCCGAACTAGTATAAACTCTCTTGCGTCCTTGTGTCCGCTTTAACCCCTTCAAGCTAACCCGTAGCGATGGCTCCACGACTAAGTCCTTTCTCTAGGACATCTGCCGTGACAAAACCACGACAAGACTCTTCGCTATTTGGTTGCAGGGTTGTTTGAGAGAGACCATCTTCATCCTACGCCTCCCATGGATTTATAAACCTTAGGTCATCCACTTGAAGGAAATTTGCTACTATCCTACAAAACTCTCTGCGCTTGGAGGCCTAACACGAGTCTATAAGAAGAAGGTTGCACAGTAGAAACCAAGCTCTTTTCTGGCGCCGTTGCCGGGGAGGTGAGTGCTTGAAGGTATATCTTGAGATCTTACAGTCGAATATTTTAGTTTCTTGTTTTATCACTAGTTTAGTCTATAAAATAAAACTACAAAAATGGAATTGAGGTTGCCTCATATGCTTCATCTTTTTAATGTCTTCTGTGAAAATGATTGATCTCTACTACACAACCTTCTTCTTGTAGACTTTGTTGGGCCTCCAAGTGCAGAGGTTTGTAGGACAGTAGCAAATTTCCCTCAAGTGGATGACCTAAGGTTTATCAATCCGTAGGAGGCGTAGGATGAATATGGTCTCTCTCAAGCAACCCTGCAACCAAATAACAAAGAGCCTCTTGTGTCCCCAACACACCCAATACAATGGTAAATTGTATAGGTGCACTAGTTCGGCAAAGAGATGGTGATACAAGTGCAATATGGATAGTAGACAATAGTTTTTGTAATCTAAAAATATAAAAACAGCAAGGTAACTAATGATAAACGTGAGCGTAAACGGTATTGCAATGTGTTGAAACAAGGCCTAGGGTTCATACTTTCACTAGTGTAAGTGTTGGGGAACGCAGTAATTTCAAAAAAATCCCTACGCACACGCAAGATCATGGTGATGCATAGCAACGAGAGGGGAGAGTGTTATCTACGTACCCACGCAGACCGACTGCGGAAGCGTTGACGCAACGTAGAGGAAGTAGTCGTACGTCTTCTCGATCCGACCGATCCAAGCACCGTTACTCCGGCACCTCCGAGTTCTTAGCACACGTACAGCTCGATGATGATCCCCGGGCTCCGATCCAGCAAAGCATCGGGGAGGAGTTTCGTCAGCATGACGGCGTGGTGACGATCTTGATGTTCTACCGTCGCAGGGCTTCGCCTAAGCACCGCTACAATATGATCGAGGTGGAATATGGTAGCAGGGGGCACCGAACACGGCTAAGGAACAATCTCAAGGATCAACTTGTATGTCTAGAGGTGCCCCCCTGCCCCCGTATATAAAGGATCCAAGGGGGAGGGGGCGACCGGCCAGGAGGAGGGCGCAGGAGGAGTCCTGCTCCTACCGGGAGTATGACTTCCCCCCCAATCCTAGTTGGAATAGGATTCCCCGAGGGGGAAAGAGAGAGAGGGGGGCCGGCCACCTCTCCTTGTCCTAATAGGACTAGGGGAGGGGGGAGGCGCGCGACCCACCTTGGGCTGCCCCTTTCTCCTTTCCACTAAAGCCCACTAAGGCCCATATAGCTCCCGGGGGGTTCCGGTAACCTCCCGGTACTCCGGTAAAATCTCGATTTCACCCGGGACACTTCCGATATCCAAACACAGGCTTCCAATATATCAATCTTTATGTCTCGACCATTTCGAGACTCCTCGTCATGTCCGTGATCACATCCGGGACTCCGAACTAACTTCGGTACATCAAAATGCATAAACTCATAATAACTGTCATCGTAACGTTAAGCGTGCGGACCCTACGGTTCGAGAACAATGCAGACATGACTGAGACACATCTCCGGTCAATAACCAATAGCGGGACCTGGATGCCCATATTGGCTCCTACATATTCGACGAAGATCTTTATCGGTCAGACCGCATAACAACATACATTGTTCCCTTTGTCATCGGTATGTTACTTGCCCGAGATTCGATCGTCGGTATCCAATACCTAGTTCAATCTTGTTACCGGCAAGTCTCTTTACTCGTTCCGTAATACATCATCTCACAACTAACATATTAGTTGTAATGCTTGCAAGGCTTATGTGATGTGCATTACCGAGAGGGCCCAGAGATACCTCTCCGACAATCGGAGTGACAAATCCTAACCTCGAAATACGCCAACCTAACATGTACCTTTGGAGACACCTGTAATGCTCCTTTATAATCTCCCAGTTACGTTGTGACGTTTGGTACCACCCAAAGTGTTCCTCTGGCAAACGGGAGTTGCATAATCTCATAGTCATAGGAACATCTATAAGTCATGAAGAAAGCAATAGCAACATACTAAACGATCGTGTGCTAAGCTAATGGAATGGGTCATGTCAATCAGATCATTCAACTAATGATGTGACCTCGTTAATCAAATAACAACACTTTGTTCATGGTTAGGAAACATAACCATCTTTGATTAACAAGCTAGTCAAATAGAGGCATACTAGTGACACTCTGTTTGTCTATGTATTCACACATGTATTATGTTTCCGGTTAATACAATTCTAGCATGAATAATAAACATTTATCATGATATAAGAAAATAAATAATAACTTTATTGTTGCCTCTAGGGCATATTTCCTTTAGTAAGTTCCCTCAACAATACTAACATAATTGGATCACATAACTATCCCTCAACATGCAACAAAGAGTCACTCCAAAGTCACTAATAGCGGAGAACGAACGAAGAGATTATGGTAGGGTACGAAACCACCTCAAAGTTATTCTTCCCAATCAATCCGTTGGGCTATTCCTATAAGTTTCACAAACAGCCCTAGAGTTCGTACTAGAATAACACCTTAAGACACAAATCAACCAAAACCCTAATGTCACCTAGATACTCCAATGTCACCTCAAGTATCCATCGGCATGATTATACGATATGCATCACACAATCTCATATTCATCTATTCAACCAACACAATGGACCTCAAAGAGTGCCCCAAAGTCCTACCGGAGAATCACGACGAAAACGTGTGCTAACCCCTATGCATAGGTTCATGGGCGGAACCCGCAAGTTGGTCACCAAAACATACATCAAGTGGCACGTGGTATCCCATTGTCACCACAGATATCCACGGCATGACATACATCAAGTGTTCTCAAATCTTAAAAGACTCAATCCGATAAGATTACTTCAAAGGGGAAACTCGATTCATTACAAGAGAGAAGAGGGGGAGAAACATAATAGGATCCAAATATAATAGCAAAGCTCGCGATACATCAAGATCGTATCATCTCAAGAACACGAGAGAGAGAGAGAGAGAGATCAAACACATAGCTACTGGTACATACCCTCAGCCCCGAGGGAGAACTACTCCCTCCTCATCATGGAGAGCATCGGGATGATGAAGATGGCCACCGGAGAGGGATTGCCCCCTCCGGTAGGGTGCCGGAACGGGTCTAGATTGGTTTTCGGTGGCTACGGAGGCTTCTGGCGGCGGAACTCCCGATCTATTCTCTGTTCTGGAAGTTTTAGGTCACGTGGGTATATATGGGTGCAGGGAGCACGTCGGAGGAGCCGCGGGGGCCCCACAAGACAGGGGTCGCGCCCTGGGGGGGCGCCCCCACCCTCGTGAGCACCTCGTGTCTCCCCTGACGTAGGGTCCAAGTCCATCAGGTGTGTTTCCTTCCAAAAATAACTTCTCCAGTTGATTTCGTTCCGTTTCGACTCCGTCTGATATTCCTTTTCTTCGAAACACTGAAATAGGCATAAAACAGCAAATCTGGGCTGGGCCTCCGGTTAATAGGTTAGTCGCAAAAGTAATATAAAAGTGGAAAATAAAGCCCAATATTTCCCAAAATGGTAGATAATATAGCATGGAGCAATCAAAAATTATAGATACGTTGGAGACGTATCAAGCATCCCCAAGCTTAATTCCTACTCGTCCTCGAGTAGGTAAATGATAAAAACAGAATTTTTGATGCGGAGTGCTACTTGGCATAATTTCAATGTAATTCTCCTTAATTGTGGCATGAATATTCAGATCCATAAGATTCAAGACAAAAGTTTAATATTGACATAAAAACAATAATACTTCAAGCATACTAACTAAGCAATTATGTTTTCTCAAAATAACATGGCGAAAGAAAGTTATCCCTACAAAATCATATAGTCTGGCTATGCTCCATATTCACCACACAAAATATTAAAATCATGCACAACCCCGATGACAAGCCAAGCAATTGTTTCATACTTTTGATGTTCTGAAACTTTTTCAATCTTCACGCAATACATGAGTGTGAGCCATGGACATAGCACTATAGGTGGAATAGAATGGTGGTTCTGGAGAAGACAAAAAGGAGAAGATAGTCTCACATCAACTAGGCGTATTAACGGGATATGGAGATGCCCATCAATAGATATCAATGTGAGTGATTAGGGATTGCCATGCAACGGATGCACTAGAGCTATAAATGTATGAAAGCTCAACAAAAGAAACTAGTGGGTGTGCATCCAACTTGCTTGCTCACGAAGACCTAGGGCAATTTGAGGAAGCCCATCATTGGAATATACAAGCCAAGTTCTATAACGTAAAATTCCCACTAGTATATGAAAGTGACAACATATGAGACTCTCTATATGAAGAACAAGGTGCTACTTTGAAGCACAATATATGAGACTCGCTATATCATGGTGCTACTTTGAAGCACAAGTGTGGAAAAAAGGATAGTAGCATTGCCCCTTTTTATTTATTTTCTCTCTTTTTTGGGGCCTTTTTTATTTGGCCTTTTTTTATTTCGGACAATGCTCTATTGAATGATGATCATCACACTTCTATTTATTTACAACTCAATGATTACAACTCGATACTAGAACAAAGTATGACTCTATATGAATGCCTCCGGCGGTGTACCGGGATATGCAATGAATCAAGAGTGGCAAGTATGAAAAAATTATGAACAGTGGCTTTGCCACAAATACTATGTCAACTACATGATCATGCTAAGCAATATGACAATGATGAATGTGTCATGATGAACTGGATGGTGGAAAGTTGCATGGCAATATATCTCGGAATGCCTATGGAAATGCCATAATAGGTAGGTCTGGTGGCTGTTTTGAGGAAGGTATATGGTAGGTGTATGATACCGGCGAAAGTTGCGCGGTATTAGAGAGGCCAGCAAGGGTGGAAGGGTGGGAGTGCGTATAATCCATGGACTCAACATAGTCATAAAGAACTCATATACTTATTGCAAAAATCTATTAGTTATCGAAACAAAGTACTACGTGCATGCTCCTAGGGGGATAGATTGGTAGAAAAAGACCATTGCTCGTCCCCGACCGCCACTCATAAGGAAGACAATCAATAAATAAATCATGCTCCGACTTCATCACATAACGGTTCACCATACGTGCATGCTACGGGAATCACAAACTTCAACACAAGTATCTCTCAAATTCACAACTACTCAACTAGCATGAATCTAATATCACCATCTCCATATCTCAAAACAATTATCAAGTGTCAAACTTCTCATAGTATTCAACACACTCATAAGAGAATTTTATTATTCTTGAATACCTAGCATATTAGGATTTTAAGCAAATTACCATGCTATTTAAGACTCTCAAAATAATCTAAGTGAAGCATGAGAGTCCATCTATTTCTTCAAAATAAAACTACCACCATGCTCTAAACGATATAAGTGAAGCACTAGAGTAAATGCCAATCTACTCCGAAAGATATAAGTGAAGATCAATGAGTAGTTGAATAATTATGCAACTTATGTGAAGACTCTCTAACATTTAAGAATTTCAGATCTTGGTACTCTATTCAAACAGCAAGCAAAGCAAAATAAAATGACATTCTAATAATGGCAAACATCATGTGAAGAAGCAAAAACTTAGGATCAACCGATACTAACCGATAGTTGTTGAAGAAGAAAGGTGGGATGCCAACCGGGGCATCCCCAAGCTTAGATGCTCGAGACTTCTTGAAATATTATCTTGGGGTGCCTTGGGCATCCCCAATCTTGAGCTTTTGTGTCTCCTTCATTCCTCTCATATCACGGTCTCCCTAAATCTCAAAAGCTTCATCCACACAAAACTGAACAAGGACTCGTGAGATAAGTTAGTATAAACCACTGCAAAAACCTTATAATACTCTACTGTAGCAAATCACTAAAATTATTATTAAACGTTGCATACTAAATGCCTATGCATATTTAATATTCCTATCCTCAAATAGAATCATTAAAGAAGCAAACATATGCAAACAATGCAAACATAACAGCAATCTGCCTAAACAGGATAGTCTGTAAAGAATGCTGCAACATCCATACTTCCCTAGATCCAAAAATTATGAAAGAAAATTCCCACTGTAGTAAATTTATCAGAGTTTAATATGCAAAAGGTTTCATCATTTTATCACATTTTGACTTTTCTAGGGAATTATTGCAACGGCGGTAAACTTTCTGTTTTCAAACAGCAACATGTATACTTGTAACATAGGCATAGTAAAGACTATTAATGCCACTTTTATTGAAATAAAAGATGCAAAACATTATTCTAAATAACAGAAAGCAAATCCTAACAAAATAAATTGATGCTCCAAGCAAAACACATATCATGTGGCGAATAAAAATATAGCTCCAAGTAAAGTTACCGATGAACGAAGACGAAAGAGGGGATGCCACCCGGGGCATCCCCAAGCTTACGCTCTTGGATATCCTTGAATATTACCTTGGGCTGCCTTGGGCATCCCCAAGATTAGGCTCTTGCCACTCCTTATTCCATAGTCCATCGAATCCTTACCCAAAACTTGAAAACTTCACAACACAAAACTTAACAGAAAACTCATAAGCTCTGTTAGTATAAGAAAATAATTCACCACTTCAAGGTACTGTAATGAACTCATTATTTATTTATATTTGTGTTAAACCTACTGTATTTCAACTTCTCCATGGTTTATAAACTATTTTACTAGCCATAGATTCATCATAATAAGCAAACAACACACGAAAAACAGAATCTGTCAAAAACAAAACAGTATGTAGTAATCTGGATCAAACGTATACTTATGGAACTCATACAATTATCAAAAAAATTTCTGGACCTGTGGAATTTATCTATTAATCATATTCAAAAAGAATTAACTAAATAGCACTCTCCAAATAAAAATGGCAGCAATTCTCGTGAGCGCTAAAGTTTCTGTTTTTGACAGCATGATCAACAAGACTTCCCCCAAGTCTTCCCAAAAGTTCTACTTGGTACAAACACTAATTAAAAGCATAAAACCACATGTAAACAGAGTCTAGATGAATTATTTATTAATAAACATGAATAAAAATAAAATTGGGTTGCCTCCCAACAAGCGCTATCGTTTAATGCCCCTAGCTAGACATGATGATTTCAACGATGCTCACATAATAGATAAGAATTGAAACATAAAGAGAGCATCATGAAGAATATGACTAGCACATTTAAGCCTAACCCACTTCCTATGCATAGGGATTTTGTGAGCAAACAACTTGTGGGGACAAGGATCAACTTGCATAGGAAGGTAAAGCAAGCAAAACTTCAAAATTTTAAGCACATAGAGAGGAAACTTGATATTATTGCAATTCCTACAAGCATATGTTCCTCCCTAATAATAATTTTCAGTAGCATCATGAATGAATTCAACAATATAACCAGCACCTAAATCATTCTTTTCATGATCTACAAGCATAGAAAATTTATTACTCTCCACATAAGCAAAATTCTTCTTATTCGGGATAGTAGTGGGAGCAAGCTCAACAAAATAATTATCATGTGAGGCATAATCCAATTGAAAACTAAAATCATGATGACAAGTTTCATGGATATCATTATTCTTTATAGCATACAAGTCATCACAATAATCATCATAGATAGCAACTTTGTTCTCAAAATCAATTGGAACCTCTTCCGGAATAGTGGATTCATCACCAAATAAAGTCACGACCTCTCCAAATCTACTTTCATCAATATAATCATCATAAATAGGAGGCATGCTTTCATCATAATAAATTTGCTCATCAAAACTTGGGGGACAAAAAATATCATCTTCATCAAACATAGCTTCCCCAAGCTTGTGGCTTTGCATATCATTAGCATCATGGATATTCAAGGAATTCATACTAACAACATTGCAATCATGCTCATCATTCAAATATTTAGTGCCAAACATTTTATAGATTTCTTCTTCTAGCACTTGAGCACAATTTTCCTTTCCATCATACTTACGAAAGATATTAAAAAGGTGAAGCGTATGAGACAAACTCAATTCCATTTTTTTGTAGTTTTCTTTTATAAACTAAACTAGTGATAAAACAAGAAACTAAAAGACTCGATTGCAAGATCTAAAGATATACCTTCAAGCACTCACCTCCTCGGCAACGGCGCCAGAAAAGAGCTTGATGTCTACTACACAACCTTCTTCTTGTAGACTTTGTTGGGCCTCCAAGTGCAGAGGTTTGTAGGACAGTAGCAAATTTCCCTCAAGTGGATGACCTAAGGTTTATCAATCCGTAGGAGGCGTAGGATGAAGATGGTCTCTCTCAAGCAACCCTGCAACCAAATAACAAAGAGTCTCTTGTGTCCCCAACACACCCAATACAATGGTAAATTGTATAGGTGCACTAGTTCGGCAAAGAGATGGTGATACAAGTGCAATATGGATAGTAGATAATAGTTTTTGTAATCTGAAAATATAAAAACAGCAAGGTAACTAATGATAAAAGTGAGCGTAAACGGTATTGCAATGTGTTGAAACAAGGCCTAGGGTTCATACTTTCACTAGTGTAAGTTCCCTCAAAAATACTAACATAATTGGATCACATAACTATCCCTCAACATGCAACAAAGAGTCACTCCAAAGTCACTAATAGCGGAGAACGAACAAAGAGATTATGGTAGGGTACGAAACCACCTCAAAGTTATTCTTTCCAATCAATCCGTTGGGCTATTCCTATAAGTGTCACAAACAGCCCTAGAGTTCGTACTAGAATAACACCTTAAGACACAAATCAACCAAAACCCTAATGTCACCTAGATACTCCAATGTCACCTCAAGTATCCGTGGGCATGATTATACGATATGCATCACACAATCTCAGATTCATCTATTCAAAGAGTGCCCCAAAGTTCTACCGGAGAATCACGACGAAAACGTGTGCCAACCCCTATGCATAGGTTCACGGGCGGAACCCGCAAGTTGGTCACCAAAACATACATCAAGTGGCACGTGGTATCCCATTGTCACCACATATATCCACGGCAAGACATACATCAAGTGTTCTCAAATCTATAAAGACTCAATCCGATAAGATTACTTCAAAGGGGAAACTGGATTCATTACAAGAGAGAAGAGGGGGGAGAAACATCATAAGATCCAAATATAATAGCAAAGCTCGCGATACATCAAGATCGTATCATCTCAAGAACACGAGAGAGAGAGAGAGAGAGAGAGAGAGAGAGAGAGAGAGAGAGAGAGAGATCAAACACATAGCTACTGGTACATACCCTCAGCCCCGAGGGAGAACTGCTCCCTCCTCGTCATGGAGAGCACCGGGATGATGAAGATGGCCACCGGAGAGGGATTGCCCCCTCCGGCAGGGTGCCGGAACGGGTCTAGATTGGTTTTCGGTGGCTACGGAGGCTTCTGGCGGCGGAACTCTTGATCTATTCTCCGTTCTGGAAGTTTTAGGTCACGTGGGTATATATGGGTGCAGGGAGGACGACGGAGGAGCCACGGGGGCCCCACGAGACGGGGGCGTGCCCTAGGGGGGCGCCCCCCACCCTCGTGAGCACCTCGTGTCTCCCGTGACGTAGGGTCCAAGTCCATCAGGTGTGTTTCCTTCCAAAAATAACTTCTCCAGTTGATTTCGTTCCATTTCGACTCCGTCTGATATTCCTTTTCTTCGAAACACTGAAATAGGCATAAAACAGCAAATCTGGGCTGGGCCTCCGGTTAATAGGTTAGTCCCAAAAGTAATATAAAAGTGGAAAATAAAGCCCAATATTGCCCAAAATAGTAGATAATATAGCAATCAAAAATTATAGATACGTTGGAGACGTATCAATGATGGAAAGGAAAATTGTGCTTAAGTGTTAGAAGAAGAAGTCAATAAAATGTTTGGCTCTAAATCATTGAATGATAAACATGATTGCAATGTTGTTAGTGTGCTTGCTATGAATATTCATGGTACTAATGATGATTGCACTAGTCATGATAAAGAAGTTTCTTATAAGCATATCTATTTTTGTGGAGTGAATACAATTTGTGAATACATGCCTTATAGGGATGATAGTTATTGTAAGAAGCATAAACATGATGAAACCAATCCGTGGCAAGGCGATATATAAATTTACTACAAAATTATGCTCTCTTCATCCCATTACTTGTGAACTTTGAAATAGAGTTGGTGATATTAATTTTCAATGCATACTTTTTCATGATCGAATCGTGACCAAATATTGGAATAACTTGATCAACCTTGAACTTTATAATGAACTTTGTTTATTTTTGGGGTGTGAAGAATTGTCTCATAAAAATAGTTGGTTTCAAGCGTTCTTATTCAGCGACCATGCTGAAACTACTCTTAAAGAAATCTATATGTTTTGTGTGGTAAATTGCAACGAGAATGCTTATATTTCCAACTATAGAAAGATGGGAAAACCATTAGAATATAAAAGAAATACCAATGAAAGGGCAAAGCTCTCGACTTTCCCTCCTATTGTCTTTCATGATGAAAGAGGTTACGAGAATGAGTTTCCTATGCAACCAATCTCAATAATAAGGAGCTCCAAAAAGTTGATTAAACCCACACATGATGTGGAGAAGAAAAAGAAAAGACGGAGAAGCAAAGGTAAAAAGGTATCCCTCCCAAATGATGTCGCTCCTATTATTGTTCTGCCTCATGAGAAGGAATCAAAAATAAATGTGGAAGATGATATGCTTGATGATGATAGTGATTCTTTGTCTTATGGTACAATATCTGAAGAAACTATTGAGGATGGTTTTGTTATTCCTATTACTCATTGTGATGATTATGATTGGGAAAATAATGATACTTCTTATAATCTTGGCACCAACCTAGAAAGTTGTGATGATAATAATTGTTATAATATTGGTGCTATTCATACTATTAATGATGAGAGTGATTATGCTTATGATATGCAAAGCCACAAGCTTGGGGATGCTATGCTTGATGAAGATGATATTTTTAGTCCCCCAAGTTTTGATGTGCAAATTTATTATGATGATAGAATGCCTCCTATTTATGATGATTACAATCAACGTTCAAGAAATCATTAACTGGTAGCTGCTCGGTCAGTTTAGGAGTAGCGATTAATCAGTGAATCGACCTATTAACTGCATGAAATCATCTGAGGAAAAATTGTTTATATCGTATGTTGCATATGTGAAAAGACCGTGTTGTGACATCGCACATTGTAAGAAAAATCTTTTAGAATCACTAATGCTCTGGTTCTTCCATCTGGACCGAGGATCTCATGAATTTACATCGTGATCACAAAATAGCCAGAAACTTTTTATTGCGAATCAGTAGTGCATTCCTTTTCCAGCCTCTAAAAACTCCTGCCCCATGTGTAAAATGAACCAAGGTAACGGAGGGCCACCGATCTCCCTCCGCCGTCCAGTCCATAGACTCGCTGCCCCCGGTTGTTTTCCATGCCATCTTGGGCGCCGGAGACCGACCACTATATTCAACCGAACACCACCGACCAAAGTCCAAAGCAAGGAAATCTCCAATACGCCCTCGTTGTCTCCTGTCCGATTCCTCGTCTTTCTTGTAGTAAATGTGGCACATTAAGCAGCGCATGCATTACATCAATGCCGACCACTGCGTGCTCTGGGCCGGCATGAATGTGGCACATTAAGTGGCGCATGCATTGGAAGGAATACGTGGGAGGGGCGGGTGGTTTTTTTTCTGGTGGGCCAGGGTGGTGAGAAGCAGGTTTGGGATCGGTTTGGACTCCCGTAAAGTCCCCCTCCCACGTTTGTCTCCAATTTGCAGGAGAAATCGCATCTAAACCGCGCCACAGGCCGATACAGGCCCGTGTTGGATGGCTTCCGCAGTCCGGACGGTTGCGGGAGATTTGCGGTTCCGCCTTGGACATGCCCTTAGGATATTATTTTTCTATCTATATGGCGTATGCGACAAGACTTGCAGATGTCTATCCAAAGGTCCTCTTATCCCTATTTATCACTAAAACGGCCGCAAGAGGTAATGGCATCCGCATAATACAATATAGTGGTCAGAACTATTGAATAAAAGCGAAATACAAGTGTAACGCTTCACATTGTAATTTATTGTTAGCCTTTTTATGAATTGCAATTTAATTATGCATTATTTGTTGCACGAAAGAAACTTAGGGAACAATGTTCCTATCCATGTTGCGTATGTGACAAGACTCACATACGTCTATCCAAAGGGTCTCTTCTCTTTATTAGTTGCAAAATGGCTACATGTGGTAAAGTCGTCCATGAAATACGATACAGGTCTGAAACTGCCGAGTAAAGAAGAATGCAGAGGCGTAATTTAGAAAATAACATAGTTTAGTGTTGCATATGTGAAAAGACAATGCCTATCCTCATAGTGTGCTTCTTCTCTCTATAATTGTAAAAGTAGTTACATATGCTGAAATGATCCAAAAAATACAGTATTGTGGTTAAACCGGCCGTGCGAACGCGGACACGGAAGTGCCATGCTTTTCATATTTATTGTTAGCTTTGTATGAAGCGCTTTTATTTCATATATTGTTGTTGTTTTTTTGCATGGAAACAACTAAGGAAATGCTATTTCCATTGATGTTGCATATGTGAAGAAACTTGCATACGTCCATCCAAAGAGCTCGCTCCTTCCTTCCTAATTGCAAAAGTGACAAATACGGTGAAGCCATCCGCAAAAGATAGAATATAGCGGTCAGAATTGCCGAGTGAACACATACATAATATGTACACAGAAGCATAACACTTTAATTTACCGTCAGCTTTCTGAGCACAGAGAATTTGTTGCAAGAAATTAACTAAGGAAATATTGCTTGCATCGCATGTTGCACATGTGAAAAGATCATGTTGCGACAACACACATAGTAAAAAAATCTTCTAGAACCAATAATTCTCTGGTTCTTCCATCCGGACCGAGGATCTGATGAATTTACACCGCGATCACAAAATAGCCGAAAACTTTTTATCGCGAATCAGCACAACATTCCTTTTCCATTTGCTTGTTGTGTGTGGGGGGAAAGGTCATGTCTTGCACCTTGTATCTCATTTATCCAAGACTATGTTGATGCTTAATGCTCATCCTTACATTAGTCTTCTCAAGTGCTTTGCCATGATTCACACACATCTTTTTGGTTGAGCCTATTCTTAAGTTACCTCTTTTACATGTTGCTCAACCATGTGTTTGTTGCAAGTGCTAGGCTTTGTTTCTTATATGCTCACTTGCACTTGTTATAAGTTTCTATTGATTTTGGGGGAGCTATGATCCTATTTTGTGCACTTTGTATCCAAATACAAAAATTCTTATTTGTGCACAAATCATGGGGAGCTTCTCTAGTTTCTTTAGAACACTCCTTTGCTCATATCTTAATATCCTTTGTTCATGTGGCTCATAGGATCTTTGGTCTAGTTGGTTCAATTGATATCTATTGATTGCTTGCTTCAATTGGTATCTTTTGATTGCTTGATTGCTTGTGTGTCTCTTTGTTATGTCTTTGTGACATATCATTCTTTAGCAATCTTTGTGCCTCGATATAGTTTGTCTTCCTCCAAGTATTTACCTTTGGATATGTGTATGGCATTCCACTGTCTTGCTGAGAAATACATAATTTATGGAGGAACACTTTTTATATTGGCCTCCTAAGCTTTTCGCCCATTTTGGCAATCGATGCCAATGGGGGAGAAGTTTCAGAGAGTTTTGTGCAAAAGTTTTTAGAGTTTTGTTCTTGCTTTGGTTTTGTTCCTAAGCATTTGCATCTCATACTCATGCATTGCTTTGGTTTTGTTCCTACGCATTTGCATCTCATACTCATGCATCATTGGTTGTTGCATTGCATGGTGATGCATAATTCCTTATATAAACTCTCTTGAAAGTGATTGTCATCAATTACCAAAATGGGGGGAGATTGAAAGGACATGCAGTGCCCCCATGTGTGGTTTTGGTAATTGATGGCATTCTCTATGGACTAATGGTTGCATTGAGTTATATTTGAATGATTGGTCCATAGGCATTTCTTGAAGTCCATGTGTTGGTTTCAAGGAGTTTATGTGTTGACCAAGGCGCTATTAAGGAATTATCTAGAGATTGGTCATGTGAGAGCTGAGCTTATTGCAAGCATGTCTTGAAGAAGAAGATTGTGTGATCATTCATGCTTACCTTCGAGGCATCATCCAAATGAAGAGAGTTGGAAAGGTTCAAGGTTGATCAAGACTAAGTCAAGAGTGAATCAAGTTGATCAACTCATACATCGTAGAAGATTTATCGAGAGGGATCAAGTGATCCCATGGTATGGTAAGCATCATCCATTACGCTTTGTGTACTAACCCATGGTCTTCGCGAGAGTTCTTTGTGGGGTTAGGTTGCGGTGTGCACGTTCAAGTGATGCATCACGAAGAGATCAGGTGCTTGAAGATTGTCGTCCATTGTGTGACAATGTACTTGTGAAGATGTGCTAAAAAGTTGCTCACCCATAATGGAGTATGGGGGAGAAATCTACTAGTCTTCACCAAGCCAACGCAATCAAGAAAGGTGGTCCTACTTGAGGAAGTCAAGATCGTCTACATCTAGCTCAAGTGGACTTTGTGCAAGGCAAAGGTTTGGACTTAATAGGTTCTCTAGTTTACCGGTCTCATGGTGATAGTTTGGAGACCGGGTTATAGGATCGATTGCCTTACTATCAAGGGGGGCTCTCAAGTGAGTAGCTTGATCGTATCATTCGTAGAGAGCTCAAACCAATGCATGCTTGCATCATCTTTCTTGATTCTTGTTTGGTTTTCTCCGTGTGAGATTTGGAGCTTATGGTCATCTTCTTGACAAGCTCGAGTTCATCGAAAACGGAGTTCACATGCTTCTTCTTTTGCGTTTTCGGTGTTGGAGGATTTATCGGCCTTATTCGAGGAAGGGTTCTCACCATTTTCTTATGGGCCTTTTCTAATTTCCTTCTTATTGTTATTTCTATAGAGATTGTGTTAGCCCGTGTCGCTAGCTTTCCAACAAACTTGGTTCGTTGAATTTGGAGTCCGTTTGCAGAAGTTGTGTCAGTTTTGGTGTGCTTAAAAAAGCTGCAGCGGTACTACCGCTTGGAGGGGATGTATTTTTTACTACCGCTTGGAGCAGTACTATCGCGGCTACTTCCATGGCTAGTTTCGCTCCGGACCAAAAACTCATCTCAAGTCCAGCGGTGGTAGGCACGGATGTATTTTTTAGCACCGCTTGCAAGCAGTAGTACCGCTACCCTTTGAGGTAGTACCGCTACCCCTAGCATTAGTACCGTGAGGACGAGCAGTAGTATCGCTCTGTGCGGGCTGTGAGCATAACGGTTGGATTTTTTGCCCACCTATAAAACTGGGTCTTCTTCCCTAATGAACCTTATCCTTTAAGCTCGTGTTCTTCCCCCATTGTTGACCTTCTCCGAGCTTGCTATCTCTCAATCCCTCCATGGATTCTTACTAGTTTTGGGGGGAAAAGAGAGAGGAGATCTAGATCCACATTTCCACCAATCACCTTCTCCTCTATGTGAGGGGAACCCCTTGGATATAGATCTTGGAGTTCTTGGTGTTTTCCTTCTTGTTCTTCCTCTCATTTTCCTCCCTAGCTTTTGTTGCTTTGGTGGGATTTGGGAGAGAAGGACTTTGGCACTTCGTGTGCCCTTGCCATTGCATTTGGTGCATCGGTTTGAGTTCTCCATGGTGATACATGAAAGTTACAAGTTGAGAAGCTTATTACTCTTGGGTTCTTGGTACCCTTGAGCTTGTTCCTCTTGGGTGCTTGGGCGCTCTAGACAGTTGGTGGTGTTCGGAGCTCAATTATTTTGGTGTAAAGCTCCGGGCAAGCGTCGGGGTCTCCAATTAGGTTGTGGAGATCTCCCCGAGCAATTTGACGGGTTCCAATGACCGCCCCAAGGGTTGCCAAAGTGTACGGGTTCGGTGACTGCCCCCAAGGGTTGCCATTTGTATGGGTTCGGTGACCGCCCTCCAGGGTTCCTTAGTGGAATCACGGAATCTTGCGTTGTGCGAGGGCATGAGGAGATTACGGTGGCCCTAGTGGCTTCTTGCGGAGCATTGTGCCTCCACACCGCTCCAAATGGAGATGTAAGGGTGTGAACTTCGGGATACATCATCGTCTCCGCGTGCCTCGGTTATCTCTTACCCGAGTCCTTTACTTATGCACTTTACTTTGTGATAGCCATATTATTTCTTGTCATATATCTTGCCATCACTTAGTTGTTTAGCTTGCTTAGCATAAGTTGTTGGTGCACATAGGTGAGCCTAGTTGTTGCAGGTTTTGTGCTTGACAAATTAACCGCTAGGTTTATTCCGCGGTTGTTCAAGCCTATACCATAATTATTTTAAAGCGCCTATTCACCCCCCTCTAGGCGACATCCTCGATCTTTCACATCTTCTCTTTATTAGTTGCAAAAATGGCTACATGCATTAAAGTCGTTCGTGAAATACGATACGGGTCTGAAACTGCGGAGTAAAGAAGAATACAGAGGTGTAATTTAGAAAATAACATAGTTTAGTGTTGCATATGTGAAAAGACAATGCCTATCCTCATAGTGCGCTTCTTCTCTCTATAATTGTAGAAGTAGTTACATATGCTAAAATGATAAAAAACAGTATTGTGGTTAAATCTGTGGTGCGAACGCGAATACAGAAGTGCCATGCTTTACATATGTAATTTATTATTAGCTTTGTATGAAGCGATTTTATTACACATATTGATGTTTTTTGCATGGAAACTAAGGAAATGCTATTTCCATCGGTGTCGCATATGTGAAGAGACTTGCATACGTCTATCCAAAGAGCTCGCTTCTTCCTTCCTAATTGCAAAAACGACAAACACGGACATAGAAGTGCCATGCTTTTGTATGAATCGATTTTATTACACATGATTTTTTTGCATGGAAACAACTAAGGAAATGTTATTTCTATCGATGTTGCATATGTGAAGAGACCTGCATATGTGTATCCAAAGATCCCTCTTCTTCCCTACTAACTTCAAAAACGACAAATCTGGTGAAGCAATCCGCAAAAATAGAATATAATGGTCAGAATTGCCGAGTGAACACGGACATAATATGTACACACAAGCGTAACACTTTAATTTACTGTCAGCTTGCTGAGCACAGAGAATTTGTTGCATGAAATCAACTGAGGAAAAATTCTTTGTATTGTATGTTGCATATGTGAAAAGACCGTGTTGCAATGACGCACATTGTAAAAAATATATTCTAGAATCACTAATGCTCTGGTTCTTCCATCTGGACCGAGGATCTCCTGAATTTACACCAGGATCACAAAATAGCCGGAAACTTTTTATTGCGACTCAGCACTACATTCCTTTTCCAGTCTCTAAAAACTCCTGCCCAGGTGTAAAACGAACCAAGGTAACGGAGGGCCACCGATCTCCCTCCGCCATCCAGTCCATAGACTCGCTGCCCCTAGTTGTTTTCCATGCCATCTTGGGTGCTGGAGACCGACCAATAGATTCAACTGAGCACCACCGACCAAAGTCCAAAGCAAGGAAATCTCCGAATACGCCCTCGTCGCCTCCTGTCCCATTCCTCGTCTTTCTTGTAGTAATTGTGGCACATTAAGTGGCGCGTGCATTACATCAATGCCGACCACTGCATGCTCCGGGCCGGCATGAATGTGGCACATTAAGCGGTGCGTGCATCGAAAAGAATGCGCGGGAGGGGCGGGTGGGTTTTTCTGGCGGGCCAGGGTGGTGAGAATCGGGCTTGGGATCGGGCCGGACTCCTGTAAAGCTCCCTCCACGTTTGTCTTTGATTTGCGGGAGAAATCACGCCCGGACCGCGCCGCGGGCCGATACAGGCCCGCGTTGGATGGCTTCCGCAGTCCGGATGGTTGCGGGAGATCTGCGGTTCCGCCTTGGACATGCCCTTAGGATATTATTTTTCTTTCTATATGGCGTATGCGACAAGACTTGCAGATGTCTATCCAAAGGGCCTCGTATCCCTATTGACCGCTAAAACGGCCACAAGAGGTAATGACATCCGCATAATACAATATAGTGGTCAGAACTGTTGAATAAATGCGAAATACAAGTGTAACGCTTCACATTGTAATTTATTGTTAGCCTTTTTTATGAAATGCAATTTAATTATGCATTATTTGTTGCACGAAAAAAACTTAGGGAACAATGTTCCTCTCCATGTTGCGTATGTGACAAGACTGACATACGCCTATCCAAAGGGCCTCTTCTCTTTATTAGTTGCAAAAATGGCTACATGCATTAAAGTTATCCGTGAAATACGATACCGGTCTGAAACTGCCGAGTAAAGAAGAATGCAGAGGTGTAATTTAGAAAATAACATAGTTTAGTGTTGCATATGTGGAAAGACAATGCCTATCCTCATAGTGTGCTTCTTCTCTCTATAACTGTAAAAGTAGTTACATATGCTACAATGATCTAAAAAATACATTATTGTGGTTAAATCTGCCGTGCGAACGCGGAGACGGAAGTGCCATGCTTTACATATGTATTTTTTTGAACTGTTTACATATGTAATTTATTATTAGCTTTGTATGAAGCGATTTTATTACACATATTGTTGTTGTTGTTTTGGATGGAAACAACTAAGGAAATGCTATTTGCATCGATGTTGCATATGTGAAGAGACGTGCATACGTCTATCCAAAGAGCTCCCTCCTTTCTTCCTAATTGCAAAAAACGACAAATATGGTGAAGCCATCCGCAAAAGTTAGAATATAGCGGTCAAAATCGCCGTGTGCAGCTGTAACTGCACCCTGCAAGGTGCATCCCCCTTGGTCCGAAGCGTGGACGGCAGCCCCGATGGTAACGTGAAAAGGCGGAGTTTACCCTAGACTCCCTCCACCTCCTCTCCTCCCTCCTCGTCTTGAGAGTCGTCTCTTGCTCAGGCCCGGCTCGGGCCCCTCTCCTCTCCGACGGCGTGGCCGGCCGGAGTAGGGTAGGGAGAAGAGCTTGGGTTGCTGTACAGAGTAGATGTAAGGTTGCTTTTAGGACTGGCGTCATGCCGTCGGGAGGCATGCGGCTGGTGCAGGCGAGCTGTGACCAGCTGCTTGCGGCGGTGAAGCTCCTCTTCACGGTGCTCCGGTGGTCGGAGCCAGAGGCAGAGGAGATTTTCGTCGGCGTTCCTCCCCCAAATAAGCTCGTGGGTGTCCCAGATCTGGAGCTCAAGTCCTTTCTTTCCCACTTCTTCTCGAGCTGCCATGGAGGTGGACTGGAAGAAGAGGGAGGAAAGGGATTTTGCTGCTCTATCCTCTCTGCGTGTCCTTGGAGCCCAAGTTTTGCAGCAAATGGTTGGGGATCTTGGTGCAGAGAGCACCACCAGATTCTCGCCACTGCGCCGCTGCATCTTCTGGTCGAAAGGCGACCACTCGGAGTTCTGGCGACGACGTCCGGCTCCTGTATTTCCTCCCGGCCGCCGAGCCATATGGGAGGCAGTTTAACATGTTCTTCGACTGGCACTTCAACTGTCTACCTCCGGTTGTTCGCCGGTGGTGCTGTAGCCATTCCTCCGCCCCAAGTGGTTTCGTCCCCGGAGGTGGTGGGATCGGGCCAGGATCGAAGACGGCGAAGAGGACTCGATTGCTTTTCAGTTTTGCTGTCTGGGGTCCTATCTACAAAAATGTCGGGCCTGGGTTGTAATTTCCTTTTTCTATTGGGCCTTCATGTAAGATGTTGCATGCTTATCTAATATAGTCTGAGTCCTTCGGGGCCCTTCTTGCGTTCAAAAAAAAAAATCGCCGAGTGAACACAAACATAATATGTACACAGAAGCGTAACACTTTAATTTACTGTCAGCTTTCCGAGCACAGAGAATTTGTTGCATGAAATCAACTTAGGAAATATTGCTTGTATCGTATGTTGCACATGTGAAAAGACCATGTTGCGACAACGCACGTCATAAAAAAATTTAAATCTTCTAGAATCACCAATGCTCTGGTTCTTCCATCCGGACCGAGCATCTCACGAATTTACACCGCGATCACAAAATAGCCGGAAACTTTTTATTGCGAATCAGCACACCATTCCTGTTCCAGCCTCTGAAAACCCCCCCTGCCCCAGGTGTAAAACGAACTAACCAAGGACAGACACATCGGGCCACCGATCACTCTCCGCCGTCCACAGATAGACTCGCTGCCCCCGGTTGTTATCCTCGCTGGGGACCGGCCAATAGATCCAACCCAGCACCACCGGCCAAAGTCCAACGCAAGGAAATCTCCGAATACGCTCTCCCTCGTCCGCCTCCCGTCCCATTCCCTCGTGTTTCTTTCTTGTAGTAAACCCTCGGCTCTCCTCCCCCGCCTTACCTCCGATCCCGGCCCGATCCATCCGATCACCACGATGCGAGCCGCTGTCTGTTCCTATAAAGGGCGCCCGCCCGCACCCGCAGCCGCTCGCCCTCGTGCGCCACGGGTAGTTCCACCGGATCGTGTGCAGTCCCGCTTGAGATCAGCTGGCAATTTTACCATCTGATGCTGATGCTGATGATGATGATGGTATGTTTCTTGCTGCCCAGAGGAACGGACCAAACCGGCCTCGTCGTGAGCTGAGGAGGAAACCTATCTACCAAGTCTTTTATGCGGGGGAGTGTAGCGAGCGGCACACTTGTCGAGCTACCAGGGGAATACGGCCGCCGCCGAATTGCACGAAAGGTTTCACCCCTTGTGTCAAAAGTACAGAAAGGCCCTCCTTTATCTTTCCCACCCCTTTCTCTCTCTACAATTAGTGCATCACTCTCAGCTCACTCCACCGGTCCGGAGAGGAGCACCCACCCCAGCCCCCAGGTCGGTCAGGTGGACGCCTTGTTGTTGTTGCTGAGCCCAGCCCAGGCCTCGGCACCTCCCCACAAGGCCACAACAATCCACTCTCCGCTTCAACTGTCTCGCCAGGAACTGCGTGCCAAATATCGGCGGCTCCGTTCTTCCTCCTTCTCGCCGGTTGAAGCGGCGCCGTTCCTCCCCAAATCCGCCCCCTTTCTCGCGAAATCTTGAGTCTTGCTCGCGGGAGGAGTGGTGGTGGGAGGCCATGGTGTCGAGCTCCTACTCCAACCTGCTGGACCTGGCGACCGGCGCGGCGGACCAGGGGCCGGCGCCGGCCGCGCTGGGCGCGCTGCGGCGGCGGCTCCCGAGCGTGGTCACCACGCCGGGGCTCATGGAGGACTCCCCGGCGTCGCCCTCCACGCCGTCCCCGGCGCCGCGCCCGCGCACCATCGTCGTCGCCAACCACCTCCCGATCCGGGCCCACCGCCCGGCCTCGCCGGAGGAGCCCTGGACCTTCTCCTGGGACGAGGACTCGCTGCTCCGCCACCTGCAGAAGAGCTCCTCCTCCCCCTCCATGGAGTTCATCTACATCGGCTGCCTCCGCGAGGACGTCCCCGTCCCCGAGCAGGACGCCGTGGCGCAGGCGCTCCTCGACTCCTACAACTGCGTGCCGGCCTTCCTCCCCGCCGACACCGCCGCGCGCTACTACCACGGCTTCTGCAAGCAGCACCTCTGGCCGCTCTTCCACTACATGCTGCCGCTGTCCCCGGACCTCGGCGGCCGCTTCGACCGCCTTCTCTGGCAGGCCTACGTCTCCGCCAACAAGGTGTTCGCCGACAAGGTGCTGGAGGTGATCAACCCGGACGACGACTTCGTGTGGGTGCACGACTACCACCTCATGGTGCTCCCCACCTTCCTCCGCAAGCGCTTCAACCGCATCAAGCTCGGCTTCTTCCTCCACTCGCCCTTCCCCTCCTCCGAGATCTACAAGACGCTGCCCGTCCGGGAGGAGCTCCTCCGCGCGCTCCTCAACTCCGACCTCATCGGCTTCCACACCTTCGACTACGCCCGCCACTTCCTCTCCTGCTGCGGCCGGATGCTCGGCCTCCCCTACGAGTCCAAGCGGGGACACATTTGCCTCGAGTACTACGGCCGCACCGTCAGCATCAAGATCCTGCCCGTCGGGGTCTACATGGAGCAGCTCAACGCGGTGCTCGCCTTGCCGGAGACCGAGGCCAAGGTCGCCGAGCTCATGGAGACCTACACCGGCAACGGCAGGGTCGTCATGCTCGGCGTCGACGACATGGACATATTCAAGGGGATCAGCCTCAAGCTGCTCGCCATGGAGGAGCTGCTGGGGCAGCACCCCGAGTGGCGGGGCAGGCTGGTGCTGGTGCAGGTCGCCAACCCGGCGAGGGGCCGGGGGAAGGACGTCGTCGGCGTGCAGGAGGAGACCTATGCCATGGTGAAGAGGATCAACGAGGCGTATGGCGCGCCGGGGTACGAGCCGGTGGTGCTGATTGACCAGCCACTGCAGTTCTACGAGCGCGTCGCCTACTACGTCATTGCAGAGGTGTGCCTGGTGACCGCGGTCCGGGACGGCATGAACTTGATCCCCTATGAGTACGTCGCCTCCCGGCAAGGCAACGACAGGCTTGACAGAATACTGCGGCTGTGCAAGCCAGAGGAGAAGAAGAGCATGCTGGTGGTGTCCGAGTTCATCGGGTGCTCCCCGTCACTCAGCGGTGCCATAAGGGTGAACCCATGGAACATCGAGGCCGTGGCCGACGCCATGGAGTGCGCCCTTGTGCTGCCCGAGAAGGAGAAGAATCTGCGGCACGACAAGCACTACCGCTACGTGGAGAAGCACGACGTCGGCTACTGGGCCAACAGCTTCCTCCAGGACCTTGAGAGGACCTGCAAGGATCACTCGAACCGACGATGCTGGGGAATCGGCTTCGGCCTCCGGTTCAGGGTGGTCTCGCTTGACCTGAGCTTCAGGAAGCTCGCAATGGAGCACATTGTTCAGGCGTACAGGAGGTCGAAGACGCGCGCCATTCTGCTGGACTACGACGGAACGCTGATGCCGCAGGCGATCAACAAGAGCCCCACTGCGAAATCGGTCCAGATACTCAATAGCTTGTGCCAGGACCAGAGGAATGCGGTGTTCCTTTGCAGCGGCTTCAAACGCTGCACGCTCGACGAGTGGTTCCCTGCCGAGAACCTTGGCATGGCAGCTGAGCATGGCTACTTCATGAGGTATGAGCTTAAGTTAAGGTTTGCTTCGCTTTTATGTACATTCTTGCAAGCTTAGCTCAATGCTCAACATTCAGACTTGCAGATGCAGGCCATCCTTTTCTTGCCTGTCCTCCTTAGCTAACTAAATTGAAATGTTATTGGACTCTATATCATTACAACAAGTACAACTTAGTGGCACATGTATGGAGAAATCTTTTGGTATGTTGCATCATAGGTTCATATTCTATGGCTGTGTGCATCGCAATGATGCAGAGGCCCGGGGTCAAGCCTCCTTTTCGAAGAAAATCATAAGTTCGTATTCAAGTTGAAGTGGAATAGCATGCCTTTTTTTTCTTTTCTGCCATGATATTTTGTTGCTACATATGGTGGGCGGCTGCTAGGAAGTCTAATTTCTGAAATGTACTGTACTGAATAAGGCTGAAGAGGGACGCAGAATGGGAGACCTGCATCCCACCCGCGGACTGCAGCTGGATGCAGATTGCAAAGCCGGTCATGGAGCTCTACACCGAGACGACGGACGGTTCGATAATCGAGGAGAGGGACACGGTGCTCGTCTGGAACTACGAGGACGCGGACCCCGACTTCGGGTCATGCCAGGCCAAGGAGCTCGTCGACCACCTCGAGAGCGTGCTCACCAACGAGCCGGTGTCCGTGAAGAGCACCGTGCACTCCGTCGAAGCTAAACCACAGGTGAAGAAGCCTCTCAATCCCATCTCACCCTCTTGGCACGAATCAAACCTCACTGCTTACACACAATTCTTGTGTTGAACAACAGGGCGTGAGCAAGGGCCTGGTGGCGCGGCGCATGCTGGCGGCGCTGCAGGAGCGTGGCATGTGCCCGGACTTCGTGCTCTGCATCGGGGACGACCGCTCCGACGAGGACATGTTCCAGTTCATCACCAGCGCCTCCTGCGCCGACTCGTTCGCGTCCACGGCGGAGGTGTTCGCCTGCACCGTCGGCCGCAAGCCGAGCAAGGCCAAGTACTACCTCGACGACACGGCGGAGGTGGTGAGGCTGATGCAGGGGCTGGCGTACGTCTCAGAGGAGCTCGCACTGGAGAACCCCGCGCTGGGAGAGGAGGACCCCGAGGACCTGTGGTGCGTCGGCGAGCTGCAGTAGTAGGAAGCTGGAGTGAAGCGCAGGGGCAGCACAGCACAGGAGGAAAGGCATTGTCGTGTTGGCAACAGCCTGAGGAGGCCTCTGCAGCGTAGTTTAGGTGTACATGAGCTATGCTTTTCATGGTATTTGCTGCACTGCCGGTGGTTTGTTATCAGTGGTATGAGACCTGCTTTAGAGTGTTGTGAGCTCCGTTTGAAACCTGCTAGTCTAGTTACCGCAACAGTAATAATGTCTCTCTGAATGCCATGGGAAAATGCTAGTTTGTGCTGTTAAAACATATTTTGCACCGATTCTGCTTCTTGCACCAACACCAAACTAGATCGTTATCATCCCACTCTATGCCCTGGTGCCAAGCCAAAGCCAAATGGGAGTGAAGCTCCCAGTTCTAGTTCTCACGAAGCTCATGACAATGGACCGGCTGGCCCTCATGGACCCTCAATGTCCTACAGTGCCCCCAAAGATGAAGGGCTTTCCATGGCGGGATCAAAAGGCCATGCTGAGCTACATCAGGGCAAATTAACCACCGTATGCATAAGTCAAGTGCCAGATCGAAGCTTGCTCTTAGCCTCATCAATAAAGAGTGTCATCACAATGGGCAGGATGTACCGTATGGGTCTGAGGATGATAGCAACCGTCTTGAGGCGTATGTGTATCCCTTCTCAAGTGGCAATGAAAGTGACCAAGCCTGATGATGCCAATGAGCCTCTTGAAGACCCCCAACTTCGATGAATTCTATAAAGAGGATGACGACGGTGATGATGAGAATGAGTAGTGGGTTATGCGGTAGCATCTCTCTTCTTCTCTCCTTTTGGTGTTTTTATTTATGCCAAAGGGGGAGAATAATGAGCTCTATTAGGATTGGTCGGGTCACATTTGGGTATATTGGTGATTTGGCAAGACCCAAACTTTTGGTGTATTATTTGGCTTGGCCAAGACTTTTATATCCTATGTGCATGTGTCTGAGCATTGGTTGCTCTGAGTACCTTGTTTAAGCTAACCATGAGGCCATATTTTTTTAATATCTTGGATATGTGCAATGTTGCTTATCTTGTTTATGTGATGCCATTGATGTCATTATTATATCTACCTTGTTGGTATCTTTGCTTATTAACTTTGTGGGCAAGCGTATGATTACCTTATGCCATGTCGCACACTCCACCATGTGAGGCGTTGTTAGATGCTTGATATCATGTTACCTCACAGTGGTGTGCAATGATGATTTTTATATCTATTACACATTGTATCACCTCACTTTGCTCTAAGATTTAGGGGGGGTCTCTTGGCTCTAGACGTGTGCATTATGCTTAAACAAGCATATTCTTATTGGTGATGCACATATCTAGAGGCAGTGGTGGTGCTAGCCGTCAGAAGCTATGATGTCAAAGCCAGAAATTTAGCTTATGTGTACACAAACTATATCTAAAAGTATTAAAACATAGACTGCAAACCTTAATTCCGTGATGTCGTTTGACATCATAGTCACCATGTAGCACCGCTAATGTCTAAAAGGAGTCTCCTCATTTATCCTAAGCAACCTTAATCTTCAATTCAATATCTTGTGAACTAAATTTGTATTGTCAAAGGACGCCAAAAGGAGGGAGAATGAAAGTGCAATACTCTCCTTGATTTTGGTTGCAAATTACAATATACACTGAACTTGTGTGTCAAGTTTAGAGCATCTATAGCCGAGCTCCTCAAGCCCCCCTATACGTCCAGGCGAACGACTCGGTCAGTGACTGGTCACAAAATCACAACCCAGCTGGGCTCCTCAAACCGGCCCTATACGTCTGGGTTGATCGCCACCCCCCATATCCAACCAATATCTCAGGCGAATATGAGGAGGCCTGGACATGTCTTGTTGGGAATCGTTGCATGGAAAACAAAATCTATGCACACACAATGATCTATCCATGAAGATGCATAGCAACGAGGGGAGAGTATGTCTATGTACCCTCGTAGACCGTAAGCGGAAACGTTTGACAATGCGGTTAATGTAGTCGAACTTATTCGCGCTCCAACCGATCAAGTACCGAACACACGACACCTCCGCGTTTTGCACACGCTCAGCTCGGGGATGTCCTCCGCCTTCTTGATCCAGCAACACGGCGAGGTAGTAGATGAGTTCTGTCAGCACGACGGTGTGCTGACGGTGATGGTGATGTGATCTCCGCAGGGCTTCGCCTAAGCACTATGAAAATATGACCGAGGGAGTAAACGGTCGACGGGGGCGCTGCACATGGCCGAGACAATGTTGTGTCCTTGTTTGGAGCTCCCTCCCCACATATATATAGGTGGGAGGGGAGAGGAGAGTAACGCCCTCGATGCGGCTATATCTCCCACGTGTCGAAGCATGACTTAGAGGCATAACCGCATTGAAAGCAATGTCGCAAGTGAGGTAATCTTCACACAACCCATGTAATACATAAGGGAAAAAGATACATAGTTGGCTTACAATCGCCACTTCACACAATACATGAATAAAGCATTACATCATCCAGATACACACAAGGTCCGACTACGGAAACAAAATAAAAGAAGACTACCCCAAATGCTACACAGATCCCCGATCGTCCCGACCGGGCTCCACTACTGATCAACTAGAACGAAACAACACAAATGACAAGATCTTCATCGAGCTCCTCCTTGAGCTTGGTTGTGTCATCTGCACGGTTCAACGGCATCTACAAACTGGTTTTGGAAGTATCTGTGAGTCACAGGGACTCAGCAATCTCGCACCCTCGTGATCAAGACTATTTAAGCTTATGGGTAAGGCAAAAGGTATGAGGTGGAGCTGCAGCAAGCGACTAGCATATATGGTGGCTAACATATTCGCAAAAGAGAGCGAGAAGAGGAGGCAAAAGCACGATCGATGAACTATGATCAAGAAGTGATCCTAGAACAACCTACGTCAAGCATAACTCCAACACCGTGTTCACTTCCCGGACACCACCGGAAAGAGACCATCACGGTAACACACGTGATTGATGTATTTTAATTAAGGTCAACTTCAGGTTTTCTTCAACCGGACATTAACAAATTCCCATCTGCCCATAACCACGGGCACGGCTTTCGAAAGTTCAAATCCCTGCAGGGGTGTCCCAACTTAGCCCATCACAAGCTCTCACGGTGAACGAAGGATATTCCTTCTCCCAAGACAATCCGATCAGGCTCGGCATCCAGGTTACAAGACATCCTCGACAATGGTAAAACAAGTCCAGCAACACCGCCCGAATGTGCTGACAAATCCCGATAGGAGCTGCACATATCTCGTTCTCAGGGCACACTCAGATGAGACATCCTATGAGTAAAACCAGCGCTCAAGTTGCCCCGAGGTGGCCCCGCAGTCTACTCGGTCGGACCAACACTCAGAGGAGCAATGGCCCAGGGGGGTTTAAATAAAGATGACCCTTGAGTCTGCAGAACCCAAGGAAAAGAAAATGCTAGGTGGCGAATGGTAAAACCAATGTTGGGCATTGCTGGAGGAGTTTTATTCAAGGCGAACTGTCAAGGGGTTCCCATTATAACCCAACCGCGTAAGGAACGCAAAATCCAGGAACATAACACCGATATGACGGAAACTAGGGCGGCAAGAGTGGAACAAAACACCAGGCATAAGGACGAGCCTTCCACCCTTTACCAAGTATATAGATGCATTAATTAAATAAGAGATATTGTGATATGCCAACAAATATCCATGTTCCAACAAGGAACAAACTCCAATCTTCACCTGCAACTAGCAACGCTATAAGAGGGGCTGAGCAAAGCGGTAACATAGCCAAACAACGGTTTGCTAGGACCAGGTGGGTTAGAGGCTTGGTTCAACAATATGGGAGGCATGATAAGCAAGTGGTAGGTATCGCAGCATAGGCATAGCAAAAGAGCGAGCAACTAGCAAGCAAAGATAGAAGTGATTTCGAGGGTATGGTCATCTTACCTGAAATCCCGCAAGAAAGAAGAACGAGTCCATGAAGAAGACAAACGGACATAGTTTAACGGATCCTCACAACTCCGGAACGAAAGCGAAGCTAACGTGAGAAGGAACCCGGAAAGAAGCAAACAACATAGTAAACAAACATCACATAAGCATGGCACGATGCACAACCAAGTATGATGCATGTCCGGTTTAAAAAGGCATGGCAAAGTGCACAAACAACACTTCAAATTAAGTGGAGCTCAATATGCAACGAGTTGCATATTGACGAAGCACCGCATCGATTAATTAGTTCTCTCTCGGTTATGTACCCAACAAAATTAAATGTAGTTAAGCATGGCAAGAGGTGAAGCATAACAAAACTATACCATCTAAACAATTTAAATGGGGCCGGATATAATAAACAACGAATCCGGTAAATCCCCATATGCCTTAGTAATTTATTGCAACAACAATTTTAAACATTTAATTGTTGTTATCATGATGCGGATGACATGAACAAGTTTATGCAATTTTTATTAAAAATTGACAAGAGCATCATGAAGCATTTGTCACCGTGGTGGAAAGAAAGGGGTGCCACGACAACGATAACGGTTCTGGTAGCTCATGGAAATACCGATGCAAAAGGAAAATGACGGGAGCATGCAAAAGATGGTGGGGTGATCCCGGATACCGGGTGTCCCATGAATCGGTGGCAAGGAAACGAGGGACAAAACGGACACGGCGCGAACACGGCCAAACAGGAGCATCTCATACAACACAAGCATTCGTTCACGGGCGATCGTCTCGATGGTTATACCTTCGTAGCGTGCATTTTCGGAACGGATCAAGTTCGTCGAAGGAAGTAGACGTTCTCTCGACGGTAGCAAAAGTAGTGGTTCTCGCGGGTCGTAGAGGAAGTAGTTGTACTCGCAAACTTGTCGGGTCCACGACGACGGTAGCGGAACTTCACGGATCTGTGGTCTCCGGGTGTAGTGGTACTTGGTGAAAGAACATGCGGTGCCCCCATGTTTGGTTTTGGTAATTGATGACAATCTCTATGGACTAATGGTTGCCTTGAGTTATATTTGAAGGTTTTTGTCCATAGGCTTTTCTTGGAGTACATGTGTTGGTTTCAAGGAGAGTTTGTGTCGACGAAGGTGCTATTCAAGGAATTACCTAAAGATTGGTCTTGTGAGAGGTTGATCAAGACTAAGTCAAAGAGTGAATCAAGTTGACCAACACACAAAGCGTAGAAGATGTACCGAGAGGGATCAAGTTGACCAACCCACAAAGCATAGAAGATCAAATGCTTGAAGCTTGCCGTCCTTTGTGGTGATAATGGACTTGTGAAGATGTGCGGAAGAGTGGCTCACCCATAGTGGAGTATGGGGGAGCAATCAACTAGTCTTCATCGAGTCAACACAATCAAGAAAGGTGGTCCAACTTGAGGGAGTCAAGATTGTCATCATCTAGCTCAAGTGGACCATGTGCAAGGCAAAGGTTTGCCCTTGATAGGTTTTCTATTTTACCGGTCTCATGATGGTAGTTGGGAGACCGGGTTATAGGATCGATTGCCGTACTATCAAGGGGGGCTCTCGATGAGTAGCTTGATCGTATCGTTCATAGAGAGCTCAAACCATTGCATCCTTGCATCATCTGTCTTGGTTCTTGTTTGGTTCTCTTTGTGAGTCTTAGAGCTTATGGTCATCTTGATGACAAGCTTGAGTTCATCGAAAACGGAGTTCGCATGCATCTTCTATGATGTTTTCGATGTTGGAGGTTTTGCCGATTCTTCTCGGTTGGAGGTTTCACTCCTCTTTTTGTTAGGCATACCTCCCCTGCCTCTTCTCGCTATTTTGATGCTACTCGTCGTCTTGTTTCCAACAAGCTTGAGTTTGCTCAATTCGGAGCTCATATGCAGAAGTTATGGCAGTTCTTATTCTCTTGAGTGTGGTTTTGTCAGGGTCCGCGTTGGAAAGGTTTGGGTGGATTCATCACGTACGCGTCTCCTTCCTTTCCCCTCCTTCTTCCTTGGAGCTTCCTCCGTTTTCTTGCCTCCCTTGTGTGGTTTCCGTTATTGGTTGCGGTAGTACTGCTCCCAGGAAAGCGGTAGTACCGTAGGCATCAGCGGTAGTACCGTGCAGTGGCACGGTAGTACCGCAGGTGCCCACGGTAGTACCGCTCCCCTGGAGCCGCACTACCGCTGCCCACCAGGCTAGTGCCGCCCCTTTGCGGTAGTACCGCTTTCGTCGTGCGGTAGTACCGCGCTATGCGGTCAGGCAGTAGTACCTCCCCTCAGCAGTACTGCCGTGTCAGATTTTTGCTACTTCCGTTCTTTACGGAAGTAGGCACGGAAGTTTCCCTTTTCCCCTGGCTGGGACTTTTGCCTCGCGGTAGTACCGCATGGGGGGCGCGGTAGTACCGCGCGTGCGGAAGTTCCGCCCCCAGCTCCTGTGCGTCTGTTTATCGGTTCTGTGCTTGGGTTGCGGCAGTACCGTGGGTCGGTACGGTAGTACCGCACAGCCGTGCGGTAGTACCGCTTGGTTGCAAGCAGTAGTACTGCGCGGCCTTGCGGTAGTACCGCTGGCCAGGCGCGGTAGTACCGCTGGCCGCGGGCTGGTTGGTGGGTAACGGTTGGTTTTTTCCCCACCTATAAAAGGGGGTATTCTTCCCCATTGGACCTTATCCTTTTAGCTCGTGTTCTTCCCCCATTGTTGACTTTCTTCGAGCTTGCTAACTCTCAATCCCTCCAATGATTCTTGCTAGTTCTTGAGGGAAAAGAGAGAGGAGATCTAGATCCACATTTCCACCAATCACTTTCTCCTCTAGGTGAGGGGAACCCCTTGGATCTAGATCTTGGAGTTCTTCGTGTTCTTCTTTCGTTCTTCCTCTCATTTTCTTCCCTAGCATTAGTTGCTTTGGTGATTGGGAGAGGACTTGGGCACTCCGTGTGCCCTTGCCATTGCATTTGGTGCATCGGTTTGAGTTCTCCACGATGATACGTGGAAGTTACAAGTTGAGAAGCTTATTACTCTTGGGTGCTTGGTACCCTTGAGCTTGTTCCTCTTGGGTGCTTGGGCGCCCTAGACGGCTGGTGGTGTTCGGAGCTCAATCATTGTGGTGTAAAGCTCCGGGCAAGCTTCGGGGTCTTCAATTAGGTTGTGGAGATCGCCCTGAGCAATTTGACGGGTACCGGTGACCGCCCCCAAGGGTTACCAAAGTGTACGGGTTCGGTGACCGCCCCCAAGGGTTGCCAAAGTGTACGGGTTCGGTGACCGCCCCCAAGGGTTGCCATTTGTACGGGTTCGGTGACCGCCCTCAAAGGTCCCTTAGTGGAATCACGACATCTTGCATTGTGCGAGGGCGTGAGGAGATTACGGTGGCCCTAGTGGCTTCTTGGGGAGCATTGTGCCTCCACACCGCTCCAAACGAAGATTAGCATCCGCAAGGGTGTGAACTTCGGGATACATCATCGTCACCGCGTGCCTCGGTTATCTCTTACCCGAGCCCTTTACTTATGCACTTTACTTTGTGATAGCCATATTGTTTCTTGTCATATATCTTGCTATCACCTAAGTAGTTTATCTTGCTTAGCATAAGTTGTTGGTGCACATAAGTTGCCTAGTTGTTTTAGGTTTTGTGCTTGACAAATTAACCGTTAGGTTTATTCCGCATTTGTTCAAGCCTAAACCGTAATTATTTTAAAGCGCCTATTCACCCCCCCCCCTCTAGGCGACATCCACGATCTTTCACTTGGGCATAGTGATACACGTTCCGAAAGCGGTTCACGATGATGGTAGCGAACTTGGTGATCCAAAAGGGTACTTGGTGGTATTCCCGCAGTCGTACACGGGTCGTAGGGGAACTTGATAAAACCCAAGGCGCCGGTAGTCGTTCAGGACGCGTTGTGGAAGTAGTGGTTCACGGCGGAGAGGAACTTGGCGTTTTTGCAACCCGGGTCTTCGACGACGGTAGATGCACATGGTCCACAAGTCGTTGATCGTTCGGAATCCGACTTGCCGGTCTTGCCGGCATGAAGGGGTACGGTCTTGAGGGCCTTTGATAGACTTGGCGAAAAAACCGAAGTCGCTGCTCGTTGGACTTGTGGCAGAGGTCAACGAGGAGGTCGGGCAGGAACTCGTCAGGAAGCACGGGAGGTGGGAGAAAAGGTGCGGAGGCGCTGCTGGAGATGGTGGCGGAGCGCCCTGCTCGTCCTTCAGGTCACCGGTGGCGGGGTCCTGCTTGCCGGGGTCCGACAACCGACGCGCGGGCGCATGGCGTGCTGCTGGTGAAGCTTGTCGCAGGCACGCGCGAGGAGGAAGGAGAGGAGACCAGTTCAGCTGTGAGGGGGATGCAGGGAAGGCCCGGGCAGCACACGGGGCTGCTACTGCTGCTCCGGCGAGCAGGCGGCAGGTCGAGGTGCTTGGGACCCAGTGTCCAGATTGAACGGGGCGAGAGAGCTGCAGCCCGGAGGTTCGTGCGATGAGCAGAGGCACGACGAGGCGGAGCAAGGGCCGGCGACAAGGCAAGGCGACGAGGGAGCCTGCGAGGGAGGAGAGGGAGACGAGCACAGGGAGATGGGCGGCTCTGGCCGGTCGTCCGGGGTCTGCGAGCTCGGGACGCGAGGGCAGCAGAGGGAGGTGGTGGCCAGGAGAAGCGGGAGGAGAGGTGCCGCGGGAGGGAGGCCCAGCTGGGCTGGAGAGGGATGGCCGGTGATAGGGAAAAGGATGGGCCTAGTGGGAGTGGGGCGCTGGGAAAGCTGGCAGGGGCGCTCTCTTTCCCTCATACTTATTTCTAAAACAGAAAAAAACAAAGAAGAGAAAAAAAAGGAAGGAGGTGTTAGGGGAAGAAGTTGGACAAGTAGATGATTTTCCCGGACTCACAAAAATACGAGGAATTTGACAAAAATGGCCTGACGAATTTTAGAGGAAGTAAAATCCACACGTGTTGGATTTAACTCAACAAGTTCGAATTTCGAAAACCCATTCAAATGAACTCCAAATGGGTTGAAATTATAGGAGGTGACCCTACACAATATATGTGATTTATGGGCAGATTTGGAACATTTATGGGTAAAGTAAAATTGCCACTCAATTTTACTAAAAGGCCCCAAAGGAAGAAGGGGAAGTTGAGAAGGATAAAAGGAAATTTGAAGAACAGTGCATATGTGTTTGTGGGTGATCCCAAGCCAATGGAATGGTTTAATATAGCTCCCTAAATATCGGGAGGGTATGCTATAAAAAGAACTCACCATGTGAATTCCCTCGATTTAAATGGACCGAAGATCAATGCAATTTATTTAGGTGAGATGCAAAAGATTTATGACAAGATGGCATGATGACATGATACAATGCAAAAGATGCAATGACGAAATGCAACACGCAAACAAATGACATGGCAACGACAACGAATAACTGGAGGGCACCTGGCACATCGGTCTCGGGGCGCTACAAGGAGGCAACCTAAGGCAGCCAGAGCACGCCCCAAGGGGCTGGCCGCCGGCACTAGTGTGCGCCCCCCTTTCCTTGTATGAAGAAGGGGAAGGAAAGAGGGGAGAGGGAAGGAAGGGGGAGTCCTACTCCACACTTTCCTTTCCCTCCCCTCTTTCCTTCTCCTCCTCATAGGGTCGGCCTCTATAGGGGCGCACCAGCTCCTTGTGGGCTGGTGTGTTCCCTCTCTTGGCCCATAAGGCCCATATCTTTGCCAGGGGTGCCTGAAACTCCTTTCCGGTGACCCGATAAGTACCCAGTACCCTTTGAAACACTTCCGGTGTCTGAATACCATTGTCCTATATGTCAATATTTACCTCTCGACCATTTTGAGAGTCCTCTTCATGTTCGTGATCTCAACCGGGACTCCGAACAACATTCGGTCACCAAATCACATAACTCATCAAATCACATAACTCATCAACACTATATCGTAAACGAACGTTAAGCGTGCGGACCATACGGGTTCAAGAACTATGTAGACATGACCGAGACACCTCTCCGGTCAATAACCAATAGCGGAACCTGGATGCCCATATTGGCTCCTACATATTCTACGAAGATCTTATCGGTCGAACCGTTATGACAACATATGTAATTCCCTTTGTCCATCGGTATCTTACTTGCCCGAGATTCAATCATCGGTATCTCTATACCTAGTTCAATCTTGTTACCAGCAAGTCTCTTTACTCGTTCTGTAATACATCACCTCGTGACGAACTCCTTAGTCATTTGCTTGCAAGCTTATGATGTGTATTACCGAGAGGGCCCAGAGATACCTCTCCGATACTCGGAGTGACAAATCCTAATCTCGATTTATGCCAACCCAACAAACACCTTCTTCGGAGATACCTGTAGAGCATCTTTCTGATCACTCAGTTACGTTGTGACGTTTGATAGAACACAAGGTATTCCTACGGTATCCGGGAGTTGCATAATCTCACAGTCGAAGGAATATGTATTTGACATGAAGAAAGCAATAGCAATAAACTGAACGATCAATATGCTAAGCTAACCGATGGGTCTTGTCCATCACATCATTCTCCTAATGATGTGATCCCGTTATCAAATGACAACACATGTCTATGGTTAGGAAACCTTAACTATCTTTGATCGACGAGCTAGTCTAGTAGAGGCTTACTAGGGACATGATATTTGTTTATGTATTCACACATGTATTTAGGTTTCCGATCAATACGATTCTAGCATGAATAATGAACCTTTATCATGAATAAGGAAATATAAAATAACAACTTTATTATTGCCTCTAGGACATATTTCCTTCATGTCCGCCATGTCAGACTGACAAGGGGATCCACACGAACACACGTCGAAACCCATGGGTCCGGTGAGGACCGTTCATGTTACCACTTCAGCGCGCTACCCGAGCGGCCTAATCCGGCTACTTAAGCCGAACAACAAGCCTCAACCCTAGTAACTCCTAGTTCTACCCTCTCCCTCCTGTTCACGCCGCCACTCCCAATTCGCTCTGAGCTTGTTGTCCATCGTTAACCATGGTCCAACAGTAGATCACCACTGTTAAGATGCTCACTACACAGCGCAAGGTGGAGATCCTAGCACAAATGGTGGGACGGTGTGCCGCTCGCGTTGCAATCAGCTTGCCTTCGGACTCTCCAGAGCAGGACAAGGAGGCGTCGAAGCAAGGGGTGCCGGATGCAAAGACGGAGGACAAGGACGAGGAGGAAGGTGAGGCAAATCCGGCGTCTCGTCTCCTGCGGCCAGATTCGCCATGGATGACCCATTGGCCGAGTTTGAGTCTGCGGAGTAGCTCTCCATCCTCGAGTCCATCCAGTCGGAGCTCGAGGTTGATACAAACCGCCACTACCTCTGTAAGGTGAACGCGGAGTTGGAGGAAGTCTTCGCAGACATGGAGTCCGGCGAGAAGTTAGAGTTGTGTGCAGCGGCTATTGACCAGGAAGTCGGTCCGTCCAACACTGCTGGCACGGAGGTCGTCAACATCTCCAATGACAAGTAGAACTAGGGTAGTCTTATCTATGTATTATGTAGTATGTAGCTTATTTTACGTTGCATGATGTAGTATGGAAACATGAGGTGAGATTTGAGGTTTGTAGTTGCAGCAGATGAAAAATGAGGGGTGATCGGGCCCTGTCCGTGGACGCCCTTGGATGCATCCACGGACATACGAGGGGTCACTTTTGACGAGCCCGATTGTAGATGCTAGTATATAATGTGGGGTGGTCCAAAAATTGGAAACATAGATGGATGTTGACCCCTAATTTTGAAAGAGATAAGCACGACAATATACTCATATTTATAGTTCTTTTATCCTTACTGAGTATAGTAAAACCGCACTATTAAGAGGGGTCTCTCGATGAACTTAGAGTGAAACCACGATCCTTTTCATATAGCCAAATATCCACATCCTAATTTTTACGATAAGTGCAACTCAAATATCCAAGTTATTGATCTTGTCACAATCAAAACGTGTTATTTCATTGTGCCGAAAAGTCCTTGAAGGTTCCGGTGTAACCTTCCAGGCGAGCAAAAATCTGGTGCTACCCCCCGCGGTACCTCAGGTGGACATGAGAAGCCTATGATGCCAGACGGAGTTAGCTCTGGAATCTGGAGCTCCCAGAGGTACTCCTAGAATCCGGCACACCCTCAGGCGCTACTTCTGGGTGACAACAGAGGCATCTGTTGTCTTCTGGAGTCAATGCCCTAGAGTCAGGCCCGGAATCTGGGATGCCCCGAAAGGTGTCTCCAAAGTTTCCGGATGACATTTTGGGTGGTGTTGAAAGGTATCCAACGGGAAAATTTTGTGTGGAACTATAAAAGGTCCACCTTCTTCCCCAAGGGTTATCCTTTCCCCCATTCAAGTTGAGCTTGCTTATCTCTCATACTCCATTTTCTCAAATATCAAAAGCCTCGTAATGTAGCGACCCGACCCGAATGGATCAAGTCTCTGTGCATAAGTGTCATCCCTGGATCGGTAATGCTGACACACACAATACTTCGAAGGGTTTATAACAGAGTAGCAATCACACACTTATTACATTGATAGTCTCAAGAGAGAACTTAATACAATAATATGGCTTAAGGCCATCTAAATAAGATAACAACGGAAGGCTTGGAAGATAAAGTGAGTCCATCAACTCCAACGGCATAGCTGAGTGCATGACAAATGACCTAGCGCACCTTACTCTTCGTCTGAAAAGTATGCAACATAATACGTCGCAGCCCGAAACGGGTTAGCACATGGAATATGCTGGCAAAATAACACTGTAGAGCAATGAACAAGTAAATGCTATCACTACATGCATATATGGCTAGTGGAGGCTCTATGGTTATAATGTTTTTGCGAAAAGCCATTTTTTCCTACAACAAAGGAATATATTTTATTTAAGTATCATGGTAGTTGATAAAACATTGAGAATGGTACCCCCATCTCAATCCCAATTAAAAAGTAATTAATATCCCAACAAATTAATTTAGAGTGATGAGATCAACATGATAATCCAAGAACCAGATACTCAAGATGTCCATAACTTGGGACACGGCTAACCATGATTAGTTTTTACACTCTGCAGAGGTTTGCGCACCTTTCCCCACAAGACTCGGTCTCCTCCGTTGGATTTCTCGCACTACATGGTGTTTGAGAAACGGATGACCGAGGCACAGTCTTTCAGAAACATTAACTCTTTACTCTGGGTAGACAGTACCAACCTACACCCCTACATCTGCTAGTCTACCACTGAAAGTGGTCATGCAACATACTCAACTATGCTAGAGCCCATAATAGCTTGTGGCTGCACACGGTAGTTTCTAGAATGAATAATATTATGATACCTTTGAGCCTGGGTGGCGAACCAAAGGACATCACTGGTATATCCCAGGTGCCCGCAACCAATCCACCCAGATGTGTATTTAAGTAGCCACCTTAAGTTAACCATTAATTATCAATCTCACATCTTTCATGGATCACTCAAACCAAACCATGTCTATGAGCATATCATAGCAACATAAGCATAACGTAGAAGTAACTCCTAAGGGCTTGATAATAAAAGGGTAATAGGTTCTACCTCATCATCTACTTCCCAATTCAATACCCAGATGTTAAACACATCCTAATCATGCAGTGTTTGAGGATTGAAACTAATGCATAAAAACTGGGTAATAAAGGGGTATGATCAAAGTGTTACTTGCCTTGCTGACGATCCGCAAAACCTAGAGACTCGTAGTAGCACGCTTCGCACTCCAGAAATTCTATCGCAAACAAACAATAGCATACATAAGCACTCAGACATAGATGCAAGGGTAAAACTCAAATAAGAAGATCCAAATCAGAAAGTCCAACTGAAGAGCTTCGATTTGCAAAAAGAATTGATCAAATCGGAGGTACGGAACTGAAACTACGGTAAAAAAAACTTCGAATTCAAATATTCTTGAAACCAAATTTTAAATTGTCAAAATCATGTTCAAGTTGATTAACCAGAAAGAGGGCTTCGAGACAAAGATTTTGGCGTTGGTTTCACTGGATTTGGACAAACGGTTAAAAAGTTGCGAGGGTTTGAAGAGCAGGGGCTAATCTGCGATAAAAATAACCGCGGATAAGTCCCTGGTGAAACTAAAACAGAACAAGAAAAATCTATCGGATGAACGTCCGCTAACAGAAGCAAACGAACGAATTCGTTCGTTAAAACGAGCTAACGAACGAACGTTCGTAAAATAAACTAACCAAGAAAAACCAAACCAATCTAAATAAAATAAAAAAAACCAATCTAGGGTTAATAAAAACCGAGCGGTTTTATACCTAAAACCAAAAAAACCGGCAGCGAGAAATCCGGCGGGCGGGCGGCGGCTCCGGCGCGCGGGCGGTGTGAGGCGAGGTGGGGAGGGGCGATGGCGGCGGGGGTGGGACG
>NC_041386.1:62077222-62086208 GCF_002162155.2 Triticum dicoccoides | reverse complement strand
TGCGCTGCTGCTTGTGGCGGCGGCTGGCGAGGCGAGATGGGGAGGGGCGATGGCTGTGGGGGGGGGGGCGTTATAAAGGCCTCAGGGGGGTCCAACTTGGGGGAGGGGGCGGCGGCGTGTGTCCGGGACGGACACGACGTCCATTGCGGCGGCGGCGCTCGGGAGTCCACTCCCGAGCCAGAGCGGGAGGCGGCGTCGTGCTGGGCTGTGGACCGCTCAGCTAGGCCGTTGGCCCAGTCGGGCGATGGAGCTTTTTTTAAAATAAAATAAAATCCATCAAAAAGGAAAATCCTAAATAAATATTTTTTTTTCCTAAAAATGCCAAAAACAATTTTCACCGTCTAAACAAAAAATTTAGAACGAAGTGAACATTTTCTTGGCCTAAAAATGCAATTTAAAAAAAGCATATTTTTCTAATTTGAATAAAATATCAATAAAATCCAAATAAAATTATTTATTTGATTTTAATATTTTTCCTCCAATATTTTGGAGAAGTCATATTATTTCCTCTCTTTTAATTTTTTAATATTGAAAATATTAATTGGAGAGAAAAATAATTAAAACCAAGATGATCCTCTTTTCAATATTTGAGAAAAACTCAAATATGAAAAATAAACGAAATCCCCAACTCTCTCTGTGGGTCCTTAAGTTGCCTAGAATTTCTAGGATCAAAACCAAAATGCAAATAAAATATGATATGCATACGATGACCTATGTATAACATTCCAAATTAAAAATTTGGGATTTTACAAACCTATCCCCCCTTAGGATGAATCTCGTCCTCGAGATTCGGGTTGGCTAGAAAATAGGTGTGGGTGGTCTTTCCGTAGGTCTTCCTCTAGCTCCTAGGTGGCTTCGTCCTCGGTATGGTGGCTCCACTGAACTTTGCAAAACTTGATAACCTTGCTGCAGGTAACTCGGCTAGTAAACTCGAGAATCTTGACAGGTTTCTCCTCATAAGTCAGATCACTATCCAACTGAATTGTTTCCATGGGCACTGTATCTCTCAGAGGAATATCGGCCATCTCAGCATGACATTTTTTCAACTGGAAAACGTGAAACACATCGTGAACTCCTGACAGTCCTTCGGGTAACTCCAACTTGTAGGCAACTTCTCCCATACGTTCCAAAACTCGGTATGGTCCTACAAATCTCGGGGCTAACTTTCCCTTAACTCCAAAGCGTTTAACTCCTTGTAGAGGTGACACACGAAGATATGCTCTGTCTCCGATTTCATAGACTACCTCCTTGCATTTTGAGTCTGCATAACTCTCCTGCCTGGACTGAGCTACCTTCAGTCTATCTCGAATCAACTTAACCTTCTCTTCGGACTCTTTGATCAAATCTGGTCCAAACGACTGACGGTCTCCAACTTCATCCCACATCAACAGTGTCCTGCACCTCCTTCCATACAAAGCTTCGAAAGGTGCCATCTTCAAACTGGCTTGATACAACTATTGTTGTATGAGAACTCCGCCTAGGGCAAATTATCATCCCAACTAGATCCATAATCTAGCGCACAAGCTCTCAACATGTTCTCCAGAATCTGATTGACTCTCTCGGTTTGTCCATCTGTCTGCGGATGAAAGGCTGTACTAAACTCTAGTCTGGTACCCAAAGTCTGGTGCAGCTGATCCCAAAACTTTGAAGTAAACTGGGTCCCTCTATCTGATACGGTGGTCCTCGGAACTCCATGCAGACATACGATCCTGGTCATATATATCTTGGCCAACTTTGCACTTGTATATGTGGTTTTCACTGGGATAAAGTGAGCCACTTTGGTGAAACGATCCACTACTACCCAGATAGAATCATATCCCGATCGGGTCCTGGGAAATCCGGTGATGAAATCCATGCCAAGCTTGTCCCACTTCCATATGGGTATCGGCATAGGCTGCATTAATCCTGCTAGCTTTTGATGTTCCGCCTTCACTCTCTGACATACATCACATACAGCTACATACTCGGCAATATCCTTCTTCATACTAGTCCACCAGAAACGCTCCTTCAAATCCAAATACATCTTGGTGTTTCCGGGGTGTATCGAGTATGGCGAGTCATGAGCTTCCTGTAGTATTACCTTCCCGATCTCTACATTATTGGGTACATAAACACGGTCCTCAAACCATAAGGTGTCGTGCTCATCCTCACGAAAACCTTTGGCTTTTCCTTTGCTCATCTTCTCCTTTATCTCGGCAATCTCTTTATCATCCTTCTGAGCTTCTCGACCTAATTGCAGCCATGAAATCTCAATTAAGAACGATAAAAACTCCAACACCGAAAACACAGAAGAAGATGCATATGAAATCGGTTTTCGATGAACTCGAGCTCGTAAAGAAGATGACCATGAGATCCAAGTCTCACAAGGAGAATAACCAAACAAGAACCAAGAGAGATGATGCAAGGATGCAATGGTTTGAGCTCTGGAGGAATGATACGATCAAGCTACTCATTAGAGAGCCCCCCTTGATAGTACGACAATCGATCCTACAACCCGGTCTCCCAACTACCTCTATGAGACCGGTAAAATAAAAAACCTATCAATGGCAAACCTTTGCCTTGCACATAGTCCACTTGAGCTAGATGATGATGATCTTGACTTCCTCAAGTTGGACCACCTTTCTTGATTGTGTTGGCTCGATGAGGACTAGTTGATTGCTCCCCATACTCCACTATGAGTGAGCCACTTTTCGGCACATCTTCACAATTCCATTGACACCACAATGGACGGCAAGCTTCAAGCTTGATTGCTCCCCCATACTCCATTATGGGTGAGCCACTCTTCGTGTTTCTCCACTTGAACTTGCACACTACAAACTTGATGACGATCACCACTTGATGTCATCCTCCATGTGTTGTATGAGATCTTCCTCTTGATGCAAGACCATAGAAACATACCTAACCCCACAAAGAACTCTCACGTAGACCATGGGTTAGTACACAAAGCGTAATGGACAATGCTTACCATACCATGAGATCACTTGGTCCCTCTCGGTACAACTTGTGCGCTTTGTGTGTTGATCAACTTGAATCACTCTCTATACTTAGTCTTGATCAACCTTGAATCTTCCCAACTCTCTTCACTAGGATGATGTCTTGAAGGTAAACTTGAATGTTCACACAATCTTCTTCTTCAAGACATGCTTGCAGTAAGCTCAACTCTCACATGACCAATCTTTGGATAATTCCTTGAAAAGCACTTTGGCCATCTCATAAACTCCTTGAAACCAACACATGGACTTCAAGACAATCCTATGGACAAATCCTTCAAATATAACTCAAGGAAGCTGTTAGTCCATAGAGATTGTCATCAATTACCAAAACCACACATGGGGGCACCGTATGTCCTTTCAATCTCCCCCATTTTGGTAATTGATGATAATCACTTTCAAGAGAGTTTATATAAGGAATTATGCATCACCATGCAATGCAACAAGCAATAATGCATGTGTATGAGATGAAAATGCTTAGGAACAAAACCAAATCAAGAAGAAATAACTCTCTAAACTTATCCACAAAACTGTCTGAAACTTCTCCCCCATTGGCATCGATTGCCAAAATGGGCGAAAAGCTTAGAAGGCTAATATAAAAAGTGTTCCACCATAAATTGTGTATTTCTCAACAAGAGAGTGGAATGCAATACACATATCCAGTGATACATACTTGGAGGAAGACAAACTATATTGAGGCCCAAAGATTGCAAAAGAATGATATGCCACAAAGACATAGCAAAGAGGGAAACAAGCAATCAAAAGATACCAATTGAAGCAAGCAATCAAAGGATATCAATCGAACCAACTAGACCAAAGATCCTACGAGCCACAAGAAAAAAAGGATATTACGATATGAGCAAAGGAGTGCTCTAAAGAAACTAGAGAAGCTCCCCATGATTTGTGCACACATAAGAATTTTTGTATTTGGATACACAGTACACAAAATAGGATCATAGCTCCCCCAAAATCAATAGAAACTCACAACAAGTGCAAGTGAACATATAGGAAACTAAGCCTAGCACTTGCAACAGACAAATGGTTGAGCAACATGAAAACGAGGCAACTTAAGAATAGGCTCACCCAAAATGATGTGTGTGAGTCATGACATAGCACTTGAGAAGACTAATATAAGGATGAGCATAAAGCATCAACATAGTCTTGGATAAATGAGATACACGGTGCATGACATGTCCTCCCTACACACACCCAACAAGCAAATGGGTTCACAAGCTCACTAAAATGTGAATTAACAACAAGGCTTGCGACAACCCATGGTGAAGATAGACGATGAAAGCCTCATAAAGACGGGGGATACCAGCTAAGATGGCAAAAGCCTCGTAAAGACAAGCAAGAGGAAAATAATCTTCACCACACAAGAGTGCAACAAGATGCAAAGATATAAGATCCGCACTCAAGACAAATCCTTTCACGGAGCCACCTAGGAAATACAAAGGAAAGAAAGGTGGACGTGAAAGAATAAGGAAATCCACTAAAGATGTAACTTCTCTCAAGTGTATAAGATTATAGGTATATGAAATGATATCAATCCACAAAGAAGGATGCACACAAGAAATGGTTACTCAAGGGAAGAAGAGGATACCCAAACAGAAGTCATAAAATATACTGATAAGATCTTTGCTTGAAAAGCATAGCACAAGGCTAAATATTGTCTTATTGTATATCAAAGAATTCCACACACGAAAATCAAAGACATCACAACTAGCAACAAGAGATCATTGTTGGGATGCTTTGAGAAAGGAAACAAGTATCACAAGATGGAATGAATATCATGCCAAGATGCAACCTACACAAGGTTGAAGCAAGAAATGTGTGCATGAAGTATATGAAGATATTTGTTACCGAGTTAACATTGGAAGGATGTAGTAGAAACCAATTGAAGGTAGTAGATAGTAGTTCATTGAGCATCCTAGCTTGACTCCAATAAGCACATGGTGACACCACCTCCCTTGTGAGTGAGCCGAGCATCCAATGCATCTCCAATTGTTCCTAGACCAATAACACAAACAAAATGGTACCCAAACTCATTGGGACCAAAGAGTTAGAAACACCAATATACATAGGACAAACTCCACGTAAATATGTGCATATAGATATGGACATGAATTTCATGCACATCTCATCCAATTTGAGACTTGGTGGAGCTTCCCCTATATATTGGGTTAAAGAAAGAAAGCATGCCAAAGAAAATACATGAAGTAAATATGCATGCTAAAGACTTTCAAGACCCAACACCAAATGAAAAAGGAATACCAAGTGAAAAGGATACCAAAAGGAGAAACCATCACTTGGAAGATATCATTAACCGATACATCAAGGAATGCGATATCCATTGGCACACTCAAAAAGAATGATGTCAAACTCCCAAAAGAGAGAATGGTTCCAAACAAACCAAGTGCTCTACAAAGTTTCATGATGGCACAAAGTACCAAAAAGAAACGGTTTGCATTCTAAGAAAAATAGGATAGCTCCCCCAAGCATTGTGCATTATAGAGAATTTGCATTTGAATACAAAAAGCACAAGATGTGATCACCACTTTCACTATATCTATACAAACACTAGACAATCTCAAGGAGATAACAAGATCCACAAGTGGTATGGAATACAATGGGAGTTGACACAATCCTAGGCAAGAGATAAGGCAAATAAAAGCAAAGGCCAATGTAAAGATGATCAATAATTTCTACCACACATAAGTTAGTACAAATTGTCAAAAGACAAGAAGTATTTGGAAATAATTCTATTGGTAGATAGCAAGGATATCCAACATCATCTTCACACCAAACACAAGCAAATTGAACTTGTAGAGCTAACATGCCACCTAGGAACAAGATAATTTACAATACCAATTCTAGGTGACAATATATGAAATGTACACATTTTCTAGGCTTGTAATATGCACATATCATATTACTCCCCCATAATGTGATACCAATAAAAACTTAGCAAGAGGCAATAATAGGATCCAACAAGAGATAATTAATGGACTATTTAGAATTTGAATTTCTCATGAGAAGATATACCACATAGTGGCTAGATAAGCTTGCAATATCAATACTAGGTGGTATTCCTCATGTACACACATTTGTGGGACCGTGAGGTGCACAAAGCACATCACTCCCCCAAAATGGGATGTTCCATTAATCTCTCACACAAGCCAATTAAGATATAAACAATGTGCAAAAGGCTCAACACATGACACACACGTACATGATGTGCAAACCAACACACACATACTTAATTGCTCAAGATAATCAAGTTGGAAGCACAACATATACAAACACATGCAAGGAATGAAACCAAACATGCAAAGGGGCAAGTAACTATCAATGTAAACAATTTAAGCACGAGTTACCGCATAGAGGAAGATTGGATATAAGATAGAAACTTGATAATCTGAATGACTTGGCTTGAGACAATATGAATAATGAAAATCCCGTTAATTCTTCATAATGTAGCCAAGTCTCCAACGCCCTCCGTAGACACCTATTGATCAAGTTTGAGCTAGTTGGTCCCCAACCAAGTTGGGTCCTAAGAGGTTAGTCACAATAGGCTTGGATACCCAAATGGTTCTTTGCTTGACACCACTTTGAGTACAAACAAACTTCACAAACACATTGCCAACCTTATCCTTCCCAAGAGAATAGATACCATCAATAATAATTGGGTTGGATGAGTTACCACTAGTGCATGAGGAGGCGAGGTGACCTTTCTCACGACATAAGTAGCAACATCTACTCTTCACTTTCTTCTCACTTGATTTCTCAACATGAGAAGCATTAGCTTGAGTATTCTTGGGAAGAGGCCTTTCTTCAACTTGTGGTTGAGCATGAGATTGAACTTGTGGGCGCTTCCCTTGTTGCTTGTCACTAATGTCCTTCTTCTTCAATGGGCAAGATCTAACATGATGCCCTTCAATTTTGCTCTTGAAGCAAATAATCTTGGCGGAATTCTTGACTTGTTCTTGGCCCTTCTTCTTGTTCATCTTGGACTTCTTCTTCTTATTGGAGTTGAATCCAAGTCCACCTTTGTCATTGGGGGATTTTTGCACACTCAAGATATTGTTGAGTGTGGATTTCCCTTCATGACACTTTTCCAAGTCTTTCTTCAAAGAAGTGACTTGGGCCTTGAGCTCTTTGATTTCCTCTACATGGTTAGTCTCAACACAAGCACTAGAGGAAGTATAAGCTTCATCATTAGAGCAACGAGGCTAGGAAAGCAAATCATCACAAGATGTACCAATGTTATGCATGGATGAATCACGAGGGCTAGCACAAGGCAGTATAGCATTTTGACTAAAAGTAGTGCTAGTATCCACCGGAGGATCACTAGATGTTACCTTAGCAATCATGGCCCCATGAGCTATCTTTAGCACATTATGGGATACTAGAAGATCATCATGAGAGCTTGAGATATTTTCATGAATTTCTTCCAATTTCCCATAATTGCTAGATAGCAACTCAAGTTGAGCACGAAGCTCAACATTCTCCTTCAAAATGGATGCTTCACAAGTAATAGAGTTAGTAGAACAAGCATCATCAATAATAGCAAGAGGAGAAGGCAACTTGGCAAGCTCTTTTGAATATGAAGCTTTAAGTTGTGCATTAGACTCGGTGAGTTTGATGAGCTCACTCTTAATGACCCTTGAGCCATTTTTGAGGTGCCCAAAGTCCTCAAGAAGTTTAGCATGCGCAACTTCAAGCTTCTAATTTTTAGTTTCAAAATCATTGGCCACCTCAATAGCTCTATCATGAGATTCCTTCACTCTAGATAATTCTAGAGCAAAAGTCTCCTCAAGAGATTCCTTGGTGGTTTGTTCAAGTTCAAGAGCTTGAGAGAGGTCCGCAATCTCATTAGCGTAATCACTCTCATGACCTTCCATTTTTTCAATGGGGACCTCATGTTCTTCGAGATGCGATTCCAACTCCTCAATATATTTCTTGCCCTTAATAGCAATGGACATGATTTCCATGAAGTCGGAACGAGCAATTTTATTTTTATGAAGAGCTTTAAAAATCATTTCCCCCTTAATTTTTAAGGAGGCAACATTATCATTCTCTTCATCATTATCCTCATCATCATTAGCATTAACATCATCATTAAGAGACATATTGGGGTTCAAAGTAGGAGATACCTTTGAAGCCTTAGCCATAAGGCATAAAGCAATAGATGATGATGTAGGATCCCTTGAATCACCATTTGAGACCACATCTTGTTCCATGGAGTGTTGGGTTTCCTCTACATTGTTAGCACAACAACTAGAGGAAATACATGCATTTTTATCATGGCAACAAGATATAGCAAGCATATCATTATGAGATTTAGTCAAGAAATTTCTACATGGTATGCACGGACTATCAACACAAGCATGTGAAACATGTAAGGTGCACGAAGTGTTAAAGTCCAAAGATGGAGCATTTCAACAAGATAGTGATGAAGAGTCATCAACGATAAGCACACTATCATCATTACAATGACCAACACTACTCACCATAACATTACCTTGTGGCAACTCACATGTAGGTGAAGTAGAAGAAGTTGAGAAGGCAACACGGCCGGAGGTGGAGGGAGAACAATCATCCCCACAAATCTTGGACACACCATATTTATCTTGAAGCTTTGTCCACAACTAATTAGCATCCCGGAACGACATGAGTTGAAATATAACTACATTGCTCAAAGCATCGAAAAGCACATTAGAAGCTTGAGCATTGAGATAAGAGTTTTTCTCATCCTCTAAATATAATCTTTGGGGATCCTTTGGAGGAGAAAAACCCATATCTACAATTCGCTCTAAATTTGGGTCCACGACCCTAAATAGATTAAGCATGCAAATTACCCAAACATCAAAAATTGTGCCATCGAAACTAAGAGTGTCAGAGAATCCTAATCCCGTAGTCGACATCTTTACTCTCTAGGCGGTAAAGCCTAATAAAGAGAGACAAGGCTCCGATACCAATTGAAGGATCGTGGA
>NC_041386.1:62028894-62076872 GCF_002162155.2 Triticum dicoccoides | reverse complement strand
GGTGAATAGGCACTTTAAAACAATTACGGTTTAGGCTTGAACAAATGCGGAATAAACCTAGCGGTTAATTTGTCAAGCACAAAACCTACAACAACTAGGCTCACCTATGTGCACCAACAACTTATGCTAAGCAAGATAGACTACTAGGTGATAGCAAGATATATGACAAGAACAATATGGCTATCACAAAGTAAAGTGCATAAGTAAAGGGCTCGGGTAAGAGATAACCGAGGCATGCGGAGACGATGATGTATCTCGAAGTTCACAACCTTGCGTATGCTAATCTCTGTTTGGAGCGGTGTGGAGGCACACTGCTCCCCAAGAAGCCACTAGGGCCACCGTAATCTCCTCACGCCCTCGCACAATGCAAGATGCCGTGATTCCACTAAGGGACCCTTGAGGGCGGTCACCGAACCCGTACAAATGGAAACCCTTGGGTGCGGTCATCGAACCCGTACACTCTGGCAACCCTTGGGGGCGGCTACCGGTACCCATCAAATTGCTCAGGGCGATCTCCACAACCTAATTGGAGACCCCGACGCTTGCCTAGAGCTTTACACTACAATGATTGAGCTCCAAACACCACCAACTGTATAGGGCACCCAAGCACCTAAGAGGAACAAGCTCAAGGGTCCCAAGCACCCAAGAGTAATAAGCTTCTCAACTTGTAACTTCCACGTATCACCGTGGAGAACTCAAACAGATGCACCAAATGCAATGGCAAGGGCACACGGAGTGCCCAAGTCCTTCTCTCTCAAATCCCACCAAAGCAACTAATGCTAGGGAGAAAAATGAGAGGAAGAACAAGAAGGAGAACACCAAGAACTCCAAGATCTAGATCCAAGGGGTTCCCCTCACATAGAGGAGAAAGTGATTGGTGGAAATGTGGATCTAGATCTCCTCTCCCCCCCAAACTAGCAAGAATCCATGGAGGGATTGAGAGATAGCAAGCTCAAAGAAGGTCGACAATGGGGGGTAAGAACAAGCTAAAGGGGTGGGGAACCATTGGGGAAGAAGACCCCCTTAAATAGGTCCCCACAAATCTGCCCTTTATGTGCAGAATAACATAGGAGCGGTGCAACCACTATGAGCACCGGTACAACCGGTAACAGGCAATAAGCGGTACAACCGGCCCACAACCGCCCAACAACCGCACCACAACAAAAACTAGTCCGGTGGTAGAGCGGTACATGGCCGGTACAACCTTCGGACCAATTCTGGAGCGGTACAACCGCTCCAAACACTGGTTGTACCAGTTGACCGGTACAACCTCTCTATGGGGTGGTACAACCTCTCTATGTAAAACAGGTAATATTAAAACAACCACAACTTTCACATACGAGCTCCGAATTCAATGAAATAAAGTTTGTTGGAAAGCTAAGGACAAGAGCAAACACAATATTGATATAAATATCAATAAATAGCAATTGAGAAAATGCCCAAAATAAAATGGTGAGAACCCTTTCTCAATTAAGACCGGTAAAAACTCCAACATCGAAAACACAAAAGAAGATGCATATGAAATCGGTTTTCGATGAGCTCGAGCTCGTAAAGAAGATGACCATGAGATCCAAGTCTCACAACGAGAATAACCAAACAAGAACCAAGAGAGATGATGCAAGGATGCAATGGTTTGAGCTCTGGACGAACGATACGATCAAGCTACTCATTAGAGAGCCCCCCTTGATAGTACGACAATCGATCCTACAACCCGGTCTCGCAACTACCACTATGAGACCGGTAAAATAGAAAACCTATCAAGGGCAAACCTTTGCCTTGCACATAGTCCACTTGAGCTAGATGATGACGATCTTGACTTCCTCAAGTTGGACCACCTTTCTTGATTGTGTTGGCTCGATGATGACTAGTTGATTGCTCCCCCATACTCCACTATGAGTGAGACACTTTTCGGCACATCTTCACAATTCCATTGACACCACAATGGACGGCAAGATTCAAGCTTGATTGCTCCCCCATACTCCATTATGGGTGAGCCACTCTTCGTGTTGCTCCACTTGAACTTGAACACTACAAACTTGATGACGATCACCACTTGATGTCATCCTCCATGTGTTGTATGAGATCTTCCTCTTGATGCAATACCATGGAAACATACCTAACCCCACAAAGAACTCTCACGTAGACCATGGGTTAGTACACAAAGTGTAATGGACAATGCTTACCATACCATGGGATCACTTGGTCCCTCTCAATACAACTTGTGCGCTTTGTGTGTTGATCAACTTGAATCACTCTCTATACTTAGTCTTGATCAACCTTGAATCTTCCCAACTCTCTTCACTAGGATGATGTCTTGAAGGTAAACTTGAATGTTCACACAATCTTCTTCTTCAAGACATGCTTGCAATAAGCTCAACTATCACATGACCAATCTTTGGATAATTCCTTGAAAAGCACTTTGGCCATCTCATAAACTCCTTGAAACCAACACATGGACTTCAAGACAATCCTATGGAAAAATCCTTCAAATATAACTCAAGGCAGCCGTTAGTCCATAGAGATTGTCATCAATTACCAAAACCACACATGGGGGCGCCGCATGTCCTTTCACGAGGGTATTGGCATAATTCTTTCGGCTTAAGGCATCTGCTACGACATTGGCCTTGCCTGGATGATAATGCAACTTCATGTCATAATCCTTTATAAGCTCCAACCATCTCCTTTGCCTGCGATTCAGCTCCTTCTGTGTGAAAATGTACTTCAAACTCTTGTGATCCATGTACACATCACAACGATTTCGAATAAGAAAATGTCTCCAGGTCTTGAGTGCATGCACTATAGCTGTTAACTCCAAATCATGCGTGGCATAATTCAACTCATGCGGTCGAAGCTAACGTGAGGCATATGAAACCACTCTTCCATCTTACATAAGTACACCTCCAAGTCCTAAGCGAGAAGCGTCGCAATACACTTGGAAATCCTTACGTATATCCGGCAAAATCAGCACTGGGGCTATAACCAAATGTTTCTTCAACTCCTAAAAACTTGCCTCACATTCATCTGTCCATTTGAACTTGGTGTCTTTCTTCAACAACTCAGTCACGGGTTTTGCAATTTTAGAAAAATTCTCAATGAATCTCCGATAATATCCCAGGAGTCCAAGAAAACTGCGGATCTCTCCAACTAAGGTGGGTGCTAACCACTCGGTGACAGACTGAACCTTGGTAGGATCCACTGCTATACCTTCTCCTGATATAACATGGCCAAGAAATCCAACTTCCTTCAACGAAAACTCACACTTACTGAACTTGGCATACAACTGGTGTTCCCTGAGCTTCTCGAGAAGTAAACGCAAATGCTCCTTGTGCTCCTCTTCATTCTTCGAGTACACCAAGATATCATCAATGAACACTAGAACAAATTATCCAAGAACTCCATGAACACCTTATTCATCATACTCATGAAATAGGCAGGGGCGTTAGTCAAGCCAAATGACATAACCGTATACTCATATAGCCCGTATCTTGTGGTGAATGTTGTCTTGGGTATGTCATGTTCTTGGATCTTCAGCTGGTGGTATCCTGATTGCAGATCGATCTTGGAGAATACTTTAACTCGCAGCTGGTCAAACAAATCATTGATCATCGGCAGTGGGTACTTCTTCTTGATCGTCACTTCATTCAATGCACGATAATCAACAACCATTCTCAAAGATCCATCCTTCTTCTCAACCAAAAGCATTGGTGCTCCCCATGGTGATGAGCTTCGTCGAATGTAACCTTTCCCCAATAACTCCTTAATCTGCTTCTTTATCTCCTCCAGATCATTTGCGGGCATCCAGTATGGTCTCTTCGATATTGGTCCGGTGCCTGGCAATAGCTCTATCAAAAACACAATGTCTCGATCCGGTGGCATGTGGTACGTCCATTTTGCATCATGCTTTTATATCGATATTTATTGCATTATGGGCTGTTATTACACATTATGTCACAATACTTATGCCTATTCTCTCTTATTTTACAAGGTTTACATAAAGAGGGAGAATGCCGGCAGCTGGGATTCTGGGCTAGAAAAGGAGCAAATATTAGAGACCTATTCTGCACAGCTCCAAAAGTCTTGAAACTTCACGGAAGTCATTTTCAGAATATATAAAAAATACTGATCGCAAGAAGTTCCAGAGGGGGGCCACACCCTGCCCACGAGGGTGGGGGCGCGCCCTACCCCCTGGGCGTGCCCCTGCCTCGTGGCCCCCTGGTGGCCCTCCGATGCCCATGTTCTGCTATATGGAGTCTTTCGTTGAGGAAAAGATCATAAGAAAGCTTTCGGGATGAGACTCCGCCGCCATGAGGCGGAACCTTGGCGGAACCAATCTAGGGCTCTGGCGGGGCTGTTCTGCCGGGGAAACTTCCCTCCGGGAGGGGGAAATCATCTCCATCGTCATCACCAACGATCCTCTCATCGAGAGGGGGTCAATCTCCATCAACATCTTCAACATCACCATCTCCTCTCAAACCCTAGTTCATCTCTTGTATCCAATTCTTGTCTCCAAGTTTGGGATTGGTACCTGTGGGTTGATAGTAGTGTTAATTACTCCTTGTAGTTGATGCTAGTTGGTTTATTTGGTGGAAGATCATATATTCAGATCCTATATGCATATTAATACTCCTCTGATTATGAACATGAATATGCTTTGTGAGTAGTTACGTTTGTTCCTGAGGACATGGGAGAAGTCTTGCTATTAGTAGTCATGTGAATTTGGTATTCGTTCAATATTTTGATGAGATGTATGTTGTCTCTCCTCTAGTGGTGTTATGTGAACGTTGACTACATGACACTTCACCATTATTTGGGCCTAGAGGAAGGCATTGGGAAGTAATAAGTAGATGATGGGTTGCTAGAGTGATAGAAGCTTAAACCCTAGTTTATGCGTTGCTTCGTAAGGGGCTGATTTGGATCCATATGTTTCATGCTATGGTTAGGTTTACCTTAATACTTTTGTTATAGTTGCGGATGCTTGCAATAGAGGTTAATCATAAGTGGGATGCTTGTCCAAGTAAGGATGGCACCCAAGCACCGGTCCACCACATATCAAATTATCAAAGTACCGAACACGAATCATATGAACGTGATGAAAACTAGCTTGACGATATTCCCATGTGTCCTAGGGAGCACTTTTCTCTATATAAGAATTTGCCCAATCTTGTCCTTTTCTACAAAAAGAATTGGGCCACCTTGCTGCACTTTATTTACTTTTGTTACTTGTTGCTCGTTACAAATTATCTTATCACAAAACTATCTGTTACCTATAATTTCAGTGCTTGCAGAGAATACCTTGCTGAAAACCGCTTATCATTTCCTTCTGCTCCTCGTTGGGTTCGACACTCTTACTTATCGAAAGGACTAAGATAGATCCCCTATACTTGTGGGTCATCAAGATTATTTTCTGGCGCCATTGCCGGGGAGTGAAGCGCCTTTGGTAAGGAAAATTTTTATATAGTGTGTTGGAATTTACTGTGACTTGTTACTATGGAAAGTAATCCTCTGAGGGGCTTGTTCGGGGTATCTTCACCTCGATCAGTAGAGAAAAGAGTTGCTCCTCAACCTACTGAACCTACTGAAAATGAAAATATCTACTTTGAAATTCCTTCGGGTATGATAGAAAAACTGCTAGCTAATCCTTTTGCAGGAAATGGAACATTACATTGTGATGAGCACCTAATATATGTGGACGAAGTTTGTGGATTGTTTAAGCTTGCAGGTATGCCCGTTGATGTTATCAAGAAGAAGGTCTTGCCTTTATCTTTGGAGGGAGATGCATTGACATGGTATAGGCTATGTGATGATATGGGATCATGGAACTACAAACAATTGAAATTGGAATTTCATCAGAAGTTTTATCCTATGCATCTTGTTCATCGTGATCATAATTAAATATATAATTTTATGCCTCGCGAAGGAGAAAGCATCACTCAAGCTCGGGGGAGGCTTAAATCAATGTTATATTCATGCCCCAATCATGAGCTCTCAGGAGAAATGATTATTCAAAAAAATTATGCTCGGCTTTCTGATAACAACCGCACCATGCTCGACACTTCTTGTGCTGGCTCTTTTATGATGAAGACTATTGAATTCAAACTGGATTTATTGGAAAGAATTAAACGCAACTCTGAAGATTGGAATCTCGACGAAGCTAAGGAGTCAGGTATGACACCTAAGTTTGATTGAGTTAAATCTTTTATGGATACCGATGTTTTCGTAAATTTAGCACTAAATATGGACTTGACTCTGAGATAGTAGCTTCTTTCTGTGAATCTTTCGCTACTCATGTTGATCTCCCTAAGGAGAAGTGGTTCAAATAGCATCCTCCCATAGAAGTAAAAGTAGCTGCACCTATTAAAGTTGAAGAAAAGACTATCACTTATAATGATCCTATTGTTCCTACTGCTTATGTTGAGAAACCACCTTTCCCTGCTAGGATAAAAGATCATGCTAAAGCTTCAACTGTGGTTCGTAAAAGCAATATTAGAACCTATACACCTCCTGAACAAGTTAAAGTTGAACCTAATATTGCTATTATTAAGGATCTCTTGGCTGATAATATTGATGGGCATGTTATTTATTTCTGTGATGAAACTGCTAGAATTGCTAAACCTTGTGCTAAAGATAAACATAGACCTGTGGTAGGCATGCCTATTATTTCTGTTAAAATAGGAGATCATTATTATCATGGCTTGTGTGATATGGGTGCTAGTGCTAGTGAAATACCTATTGACTTGTACAACGAGATTATGCATGATATTGCACCTGCTGAGATAGAAGATATTGATATCACAATTAAACTTGCCAATAGAGATACTATTTCACCAATTGGGATTGTTAGAGATGTTGAAGTCTTGTGTGGGAAAACTAAATATCCTGCTAATTTTCTTGTTCTTGGTTCCCACAAGAAAGCTTTTGCCCCATTATATTTGGTAGACCCTTCTTAAACACTGTTAATGCTAGGATAGACTGCAAAAAGGATGTTATTACTATTGGTTTAGGTGATATGTCTCATGAGTTCAACTTTTCTAAATTTCATAGACAACACCGTGAAGAAGAATTGCCTAGTAAAGATGAAATTATTGGTCTTGCTTCTATTGTCGTACCTCCTAGTGATCCTTTAGAACAATATTTGCTAGACCATGAAAATGATATGTTTATGTTTGAAAGAAGGGAAATAGATGAAGTGTTCTTTAAACAAGGACCTATTCTAAAACATAACTTGCCTGTTGAAATCTTAGGGGATCCTCCTCCACCCAAGGGTGATCCCGTGTTTGATCTAAAACCTTTGCATGATAATTTTAAATATGCTTATCTTGATGAAAAGAAGATATATCCTATTATTATTAGTGCTAACCTTTCAGAGAAGGAGGAACAAAAATTATTGAAAACTCTGAAGAAGCACCGTGCTGCTATTGGATATACTCTTGATGATCTTAAGGGCATTAGTCCCACTCTATGTCAACACAAAATAATTTTGGAGAAAGATGCCAAACCAGTTATTGATCATCAACGACGGTTGAATCCTAAGATGAAATAAGTGGTAAGAAAAGAAATACTAAAGCTCCTTGAGGCAGGTATAATTTATCCCGTTGCTGATAGTCAGTGGGTAAGTCATGTCCATTGTGTTCCTAAGAAGGGAGGTATTACTGTCGTTCCTAATGATAAAGATGAATTAATTCCGCAAAAAGAATTATTACAGGTTATAGGATGGTAATTGATTTCCGCAAATTAAGTAAGGCTACTAAAAAAGATCATTACCCCTTACCTTGTATTGATCAAATGCTAGAAAGATTATCCAAACATTCACATTTTTGCTTTCTAGATGGTTATTCTGGTTTCTCTCAAATATCTGTATCAGCTGATGATCAATCTAAGACCACTTTTACTTGCCCTTTCGGTACTTTTGCTTAAAGACGTATGCCTTTTGGTTTATGTAATGCACCTGCTACCTTTCAAAGATGCATGATGGCTATATTTTCTGATTTTTGTGAAAAGATATGTCAGGTATTCACGGATGATTTCTCCGTTTATGGATCCTCTTTTGATGATTGCTTAAGCAACCTTGATCGAGTTTTGTAGAGATGTGAAGAAACTAACCTTGTCTTGAATTGGGAGAAATGCCACTTTATGGTTAATGAAGGTATTGTCTTGGGGCACAAAATTTCTGAAAGGGGCATTGAAGTTGATAAAGCTAAAGTTGATGCTATTGAAAAGATGCCATGTCCCAAGGACATCAAAGGTATAAGAAGTTTCCTTGGTCATGCCAGTTTTTATAGGAGGTTCATTAAGGACTTCTCAAAAATTTCTCGGCCTCTGACTAATTTATTACAAAAAGATATACCATTCGTCTTTGATAATGATTGTGTAGAAGCATTTGAAATACTTAAGAAAGCATTGATATCTGCACCTATTGTTCAGCCACCTGATTGGAATTTACCTTTTGAAATTATGTGATGTTAGCGATTATGCTGTAGGTGCTATTCAAGGGCAAAGAGTTGATAAGAAATTAAATGTTATTCAATATGCTAGTAAAACTCTAGACAATGCCCAGAGAAATTATGCTACAACTGAAAAAGAATTCTTAGCAGTTGTATTTGCTTGTGATAAGTTCAGACCTTATATTGTTGATTCTAAAGTAACTATTCACATTGATCATGCTGCTATTAAATATCTTATGGAAAATAAAGATGCAAAACCTAGACTTATTAGATGGGTTCTCTTGCTACAAGAATTTGATTTGCATATTATTGATAGAAAGGGAGTTGAGAACCCCGTTGCAGACAACTTGTCTAGGTTAGAAAATGTTCTTGATGACGCACTACCTATTGATGATAGCTTCCTTGATGAACAATTAAAAGTCATAAATGCTTCTCACACTGCTCCATGGTATGCTGATTATGCTAATTACATTGTTGCTAAGTTTATACCACCTAGTTTCACATACCAGCAAAAGAAAAAGTTTTTCTATGATTTACGACATTACTTCTAGGATGACCCACACCTTTATAAAGAAGGAGTAGATGGTATTATTAGACGTTGTGTACCTGAGCATGAACATGAACAGATCCTACACAAGTGTCACTCCGAGGCTTATGGAGGACACCATGCTGGAGATAGAACTGCACATAAGGTATTGCAATCCGGTTTTTATTGGCCTACTCTCTTCAAGGATGCCCGTAAGTTTGTCTTGTCTTGTGATGAATGTCAAAGAATTGGTAATATTAGTAGACGTCAAGAAATGCCTATGAATTATTCACTTGTTATTGAACCATTTGATGTTTGGGGCTTTGATTATATGGGACTGTTTCTTGCCTCTAATGGATATACACATATTTTAGTTGCTGTTGATTACGTTACTAAGTGGGTAGAAGCTATTCCAACTAGTAGTGCTGATCATAACACCTCTATTAAGATGCCTAAAGAAGTTATTTTTCCAAGGTTTGGAGTCCCTAGATATCTAATGACTGATGGTGGTTCACATTTTATTCATGGTGCTTTCCATAAAATGCTTGCTAAGTATGATGTTAATCATAGAATTGCATCACCTTATCACCCACAGTCTAGTGGTCAAGTAGAATTGAGTAATAGAGAACTCAAATTAATTTTGCAAAAGACTGTTAATAGATCTAGAAAGAATTGGTCCAAGAAACTTGATGATGCATTATGGGCCTATAGAACCGCATATAAAAATCCGATGGGTATGTCTCCGTATAAAATGGTTTATGGAAAAGCATGTCACTTACCTCTCGAACTAGAACATAAGGCATATTGGGCTATTAAAGAGCTCAACTATGATTTCAAACTTGCCAGTGAGAAGAGGTTATTTGACATTAGCTCACTTGATTAATGGAGAACCCAAGCCTATGAGAATGCCAAATTGTTTAAAGAAAAAGTTAAAAGATGGCATGACAAAAGGATACAAAAGCGTGAGTTTAATGTAGGTGACTATGTATTGCTATACAACTCTCGTTTAAGATTTTTTGCAGGAAAACTTCTCTCTAAATGGGAAGATCCTTACGTTATCGAGGAGGTCTATCATTCCAGTGCCATAAAAATCAACAACCTCTAATGCACAAATCCGAAGGTGGTGAACGGTCAAAGAATCAAACATTATATCTCAGGTAATCCTATAAATGTTCAAACCAATATTTTTGAAACTGTAACCCCGGAGGAATACATAAGGGACACTTTCCGAAACGTTTCAGACTCCGAAAAGGAATAGGTATGTGACACGGTAAGTAAACCGACTCCAAAATAGTTCTAATGGCAATTTTTCTCCATTTTGGAATATTTAGAAAAATAAGAAGCAGTCCGGGAAGGACACAAGGGCTCCACGATGGTGGAGGGCGCGCCCCCTGCCTCGTGGGCACCCCGTGTGCTCTCCAGACTCCATTTTCTTGCATGTTACGTATTTTGGTCGGTAAAAAGTCATTATATAATCTCCCGAAGGTTTTGACTCCCGTGTCACGCAAAAATGTCCCGTTCTTGTTTCGAGCTATTTTTTGCCAGGGGTTGTCAAAGCCAAGCATCATGTCGTCTCCCTCCTCCTCCAACAATGAGGGCAACGATGCTTGGCTAATGAAGATAGAGCTGAAGAGAGAATAACCCATGGAGATCAACAAGGATAAAGGGATCAAGAAGACCACGGAGGACCAAGTTCCGGCAACAGAAGACATCCTACAACTTGATCACAATCTTCTTACCCCAACTGAGATCGAAGCTTTCAAGATGATTGAGTTAGCTCATATACAAAATAATTATCTCACACGTGAAAATATTTTGTTGAATGAGCATATCATCGCACTCAAAGGCATTATCCGCAAGTTAGAAGACCTCCTACGCTCGATATGCGACTATCCATCATCGCCACCACCATCTTCTTCACCAACAAAAGAGATATAATCACATGGGTATGGGCACTCCCCTTGGCAACTGCTAAGCTTAGGGGAGTGCCCCGGTATCGTATCACCATCACTTCTATCTTTACCGTTTTTCTTAGTTCGATCCTTTTGGTAATATCTTGATCTAGTAGCATAAAGTTTTAGTATGATCTAGTTGTGAGTTTTGCTTTATGATCCTTCTATGTAATCGAGTCCGTGAGCTATATACAATAAAGATTAGTGTTGAGTCAAGGGCTTGATTATTTTACCATAATCTTGAGTGAATAAAAGAATAGAGAAAGAAATAATAAGAAACAAAGAGATCATATGGATCTTATGGAGAGTAATGAGCTCACATAGAAAGAGTATGATGAATAAAAGTTGTTGAGAGTTGACAAACATAGTTTTGGTCATCGTTGTAATTAATAGGAAGTAATAAAGAAAGAGAGGTCTTCACATATAAATACACTATCTTGGACATCTTTTATAATTGTGAGCACTCATTAAAATATGACATGCTAAAGAGTTGACGTTGGACAAGGAAGACAACGTAATGGGTTATGTTTTCTTACATCTGAGATAAATTATATTGTCATGGATCATCCAACATGATTGAGCTTGCCTCCCCCCTCATGGTAGCCAAATTCTTTGCACCAAGTAGAGATACTACTTGTGCTTACAAACACCCTTAAACCAGTTTTGCCATGAGAGTCCGTCATACCTACCTATGGATTGAGTAAGATCCCTCAAGTAAGTTGTCATCGGTGCAAGCAATAAAAATTGCCCTCTAAATATGTATGACTTATTAGTGTGTGAGAAAATAAGCTTTATACGATTGAGTGATACGGAAGAAATAAAAGCGACAGACTGCATAATAAAGGTCCATATCACAAGTGGCAATATAAAGTGACGTTCTTTCGCATTAAAATTTTGTGCATCCAACTATAAAGCGCATGACAACCTCTGCTTCCCTCTACGAAGGGCCTATCTTTTACTTTTATCTCCTACCTTACATAAGAGTCATGGTGATCTTCACCCTTCCCTTTTACATTTTATCTTTTGGCAAGCACAACATGTTGGAAAGATCATGGTATATATGGCTAATTGGATGTGAATTTTCATGAACTATTATTGTTGACATTACCCTTGAGGTAAAATGTTGGGTGGCAAAACTATAAGCCCCTATCTTTCTCTGTGTCCGATTAAAACTCCATACCCATAAGTATTGCGTGAGTGTTAGCAATTGTGAAAGACTATATGATAGTTGAGTATGTGGACTTGCTGAAAAGCTCTTATATTGACTCTTTCCTATGTTATGATAAATTGCAATTGCTCCAATGACTGAGATTATAGTTTGTCAGTTTTGAGTAAAGTTTATGATTCGTACTTGAAATTGTGATTGAATTGTTACTCTAGCATAAGAGATCATATGACAAGAATTATATAAGTTGTCCGTATTTTATTTTTATCGACACCTCTATCTCTAAACATGTGGAAATATTTTTCGATTTCGGCTTTCGCTTGAGGACAAGTGAGGTCTAAGATTGGGGGAGTTGATACGTCCATTTTGCATCATGCTTTTATATCGATATTTATTGCATTATGGGCTGTTATTACACATTATGTCACAATACTTATGCCTATTCTCTCTTATTTTACAAGGTTTACATAAAGAGGGAGAATGCCGGCAGCTGGGATTCTAGGCTGGAAAAGGAGAAAATACTAGAGACCTATTCTGCACAGCTCCAAAAAGTCCTGAAACTTCACGGAAGTCATTTTCAGAATATATAAAAAATACTGAGCACAAGAAGTTCCAGAGGGGGACCACACCCTGCCCACGAGGGTGGGGGGTGCGCCCTACCCCCTGGGTGCGCCCCCCTGCCTCGTGGCCCCCTGGTGGCCCTCCGATGCCCATGTTCTGCTATATGGAGTCTTTCATTGAGGAAAAAAATCATAAGAAAGCTTTTGGGACGAGACTCCGCCGCCACGAGGCGGAACCAATCTAGGGCTCTAGCGGAGCTGTTCTGCCGGGGAAACTTCCCTCCGGGAGGGGGAAATCATCGCTATCGTCATCACCAACGATCATCTCATCGGGAGGGGGTCAATTTCCATCAACATCTTCACCAACACCATCTCCTCTCAAACCCTAGTTCATCTCTTGTATCCAATTCTTGTCTCCAAGTCTGGGATTGGTACCTGTGGGTTGCTAGTAGTGTTAATTACTCCTTGTAGTTGATGCTAGTTGGTTTATTTGGTGGAAGATCATATGTTCAGATCCTATATGCATATTAATACTCCTCTGATTATGAACATGAATATGCTTTGTGAGTAGTTACGTTTGTTCCTGAGGACATGGGAGAAGTCTTGCTCTTAGTAGTCATGTGAATTTGGTATTCGTTAGATATTTTGATGAGATGTATGTTGTCTATCCTCTAGTGGTGTTATGTGAACGTCGACTACATGACACTTCACCATTATTTGGGCCTAGAGGAAGCCATTGGGAAGTAATAAGTAGATGATGGGTTGCTAGAGTGACAGAAGCTTAAACCCTAGTTTATGCGTTGCTTCGTAAGGGGCTTGCTACCTCTTCAGCACTACGTTGGTTTTCCCTTGAAGAGGAAAGGGTGATGCAGCAAAGTAGCGTAAGTATTTCCCTCAGTTTTTGAGAACCAAGGTATCAATCCAGTAGGAGGCTACGCGTGAGTCCCTCGCACCTGCACAAAACAAATAAATCCTCGCAACCAACGCGATAAGGGGTTGTCAATCCCTTCACGGTCACTTACAGGAGTGAGATCTGATAGATATGATAAGATAATATTTTTGGTATTTTTATGATAAAGATGCAAAGTAAAATGAAAGGGAATGTAAATAACTAAGTATTAGAAGATTAATATGATGAAGATAGACCAGGGGGCCATAGGTTTCACTAGTGGCTTCTCTCAAGAGCATAGGTATTTTACGGTGGGTGAACAAATTACTGTTGAGCAATTGACAGAATTGAGCATAGTTATGAGAATATCTAGGTATGATCATGTATATAGGCATCACGTCCAAGACAAGTAGACCGACTCCTGCCTGTATCTAGTACTATTACTCCACACATCGACCGCTATCCAGCATGCATCTAGAGTATTATGTTCATAAGAACAGAGTAACGCCTTAAGCAAGATGACATGATGTAGATGGATAAATTCATGCAATATGATAAAAACTCCATCTTGTTATCCTCGATGGCAACAATACAATACGTGCCTTGCTACCCCTACTGTCACTGGGAAAGGACACCGCAAGATTGAACCCAAAGCTAAGCACTTCTCCCATTGCAAGAAAGATCAATCTAGTAGGCCAAACCAAACTGATAATTCGAAGAGAGTTGCAAAGATAACCAATCATACATAAAAGAATTCAGAGAAGATTCAAATATTGTTCATAGATAAACTTGATCATAAACCCACAATTCATCGGTCTCAACAAACACACCGCAAAAAGAAGATTACATCGAATAGATCTCCACAAGAGAGGGGGAGAACCTTGTATTGAGATGCAAAAAGAGAGAATAAGCCATCTAGCTAATAACTATGGACCCGAAGGTCTGAGGTAAACTACTCACACTTCATCGGAGAGGCTATGGTGTTGATGTAGAAGCCCTCCGTGATCGATGCCCCCTCTGGAGGAGCTCCGGAACAGGCCCCAAGATGGGATCTCGTGGATGCAGAAAGTTACGGCGATGGAATTAGGGTTTTGGCTCCGTATCTGATCGTTTGGGGGTACATAGGTATATATAGGAGGAAGAAGTACGTCAGTGGAGCAACAGGGGGCCCACGAGGGTGGACGGCGCGCCGAGGGGTAGGCGCGCCCCCTACCTCGTGGCCTTCGTGTTGGTTGCTTGACGTTGGGTCCAAGTCTCCTGGATCTTGTTCGTTCCAAAAATCACGTTCCCGAAGGTTTCATTCGTTTGGACTCCGTTTGATATTCCTTTTCTTCGAAACCCTAAAATAGGCAAAAAAACAGCAATCCTGGGTTGGGCCTCTGGTTAATAAGTTAGTCCCAAAAATAATATAAAAGTGTATAATAAAGCCCAATAATGTCCAAAACTGTAGATAATATATCATGGAGCAATAAAAAATTATAGATACGTTGGAGACGTATCAGGGCTGATTTGGATCCGTATGTTTCATGCTATGGTTAGGTTTACCTTAATACTTTTGTTGTAGTTGCGGATGCTTGCAATAGAGGTTAATCATAAGTGGGATGCTTGTCCAAGTAAGGATGGCACCCAAGCACCAGTCCACCCACATATCAAATTATCAAAGTACCGAACGCGAATCATATGAATGTGATGAAAACTAGCTTGACGATATTCCCATGTGTCCTAGGGAGCGCTTTTTTCTATATAAGAATTTGACCAGGCTTGTCCTTTGCTACAAAAAGGATTGGGCCACCTTGCTGCACTTTATTTACTTTTGTTACTTGTTGCTCGTTACAAATTATCTTATCACAAAACTATCTGTTACCTATAATTTCAGTGCTTGCAGAGAATACCTTGCTGAACACCGCTTATCATTTCCTTCTGCTCCTCGTTGGGTTCGACACTCTTACTTATCGAAAGGACTACGATAGATCCCCTATACTTGTGGGTCATCAGCATGCCTGGTAGCTCCTCTGGAAATACATCCGGATAATCCTTCACTACAGGCACTTCCTCCTGAACAACTCCTGAGAGGGAATTTACTTGGGTTCTCCTTGGCGCATGCCTGGATACATACTTAATCCTTTTTCCCTCCGGGGTGGTGGGTAGAATTGACCTACTAGCACAGTCAATGTTTCCTCCATACTTCGACAGCCAATCCATGCCTAGTATCACATCCAATCCTTGTGACTCCATAATTATTAGGTCTGAGGGGAAAACATGGCTACCAATGGATAAGGGTAACCGATTGCACCGTCAGCTGGCCATATACTCTGCTCCTAGTGAGCTTACTAGCATGAGTGACCTAAGGGCTAAGGTGGGTAACTTAAACTTGTCCACAAATCCTCTTGATATGTATGAATGCGATGCACCAGTATCAAAAAGAACGAGAGCTGTAAATGACTTAACCAAAAGCTTACCTATAACTGCATCTGGCTGCTCTTCAACCTCCTCCACGTTAACGTGGTTCACTTGTCCCCTGTTGAAAGGGTTGGGCTTCTTCCCAGAGCTTCCATTGTCGTTACCATTCTTTGCTTCGGGACAGGCATTGGCATAGTGTCCAGTCTTCCTATAGTTGAAACAAGTAATGTGACTTTGGTCCTTCTTGGCGGGTGTGGCTGGGTTAGAGCGGTTCTGATTGCTACCTTCTCCATTCCCATTTCCATTCTTGGTGCCGCTGTGGTTATGCGAACTTCCTCCATTGTGCGTGTGGCCTCCATAGTTATGGGTATATCCTCCCGAGTTCGGGGTAAAACGAGGCTTCTGCTGAGCTCCTAAATTGTACTTCCCTTGTCCATACTTCCTCTTGCGGCTCTCTATTTGTTGCTGCTTCCCTTCAATCATAAGGGGCTTGTCTACCAACTCCTAGTAGTTGTTAAATGTTGCCACCGTTAACTGCATACTCATCTCATCATTCATCCCTTCCATAAACTTCTTCTGCTTAGCGGCATCTGTGGCCATATCATCTAGGCCATAGCGGGCTAACTTAGTGAACTCATCCACGTACAACCCCATAGTATGGTTTCCCTGGCGTAAGTTGCGAAACTCACGCTTCTTCATGCTCATAGCTCCAGTTGAGACATGTGCGGTGCGGAATGCTTGTTGAAACTGCTCCCAAGTGACATTGGCTATAGGGAAAGTGGCTGTGTAATTCTCCCACCATGAGGCTGCAGGTCCATCCAATTGATGTGCGGCAAAACGCACCTTCTCAGCATATGTGCAACCTGCGGTGGCCAACTCCCTTCCAATCCTATGTAGCCAATCATCAACAACTATTGGCTCGGTGCTACTGGAAAACACCGGCGGCTGCAACCTCAGAAAACGAGCTAAGTTGTCAACTGGAGGTGGTGGTGGGTTGTTGTTGTTGTTGTTGCCTTGGTTCTGGACTAGTAACTGCTTCAAGGCATTCTACTGTTGGATCAATTGAGTGAGCTCCAGTGGGAAGACAAATCCGGGGTCACGTCTTAGAGGCATCTGATGGGTTTAGAGGGGAGAGATTAGAATAGAATGAGGTCTAATGAGAAAGCACTACCCATATGCACATGAGACAAACACATTCATATCACACCAATCAATTCAAGCAAGGGCATACAATTGATCTAACTATCGTTATAGTGCTCGGACTACTACTATATACATGGGGGAAATACTACTGATAATATGGTGGTCGACTAGAAATTTTGATCGGTGGAAGACTCCATGATATCCGCTCCAGCTTCGTCTTCATAGTCATCATCACTACTGTCGGGGTCGGAGTCGGTGTCGTCGATGATGATGTAGTCCTTGGGATGGTCGTCATCTCCTCCTGGCGCGGGGTCTCCCATGAATACTCCTAACTTCCTTGTCAGGTCGTCATTCTTCTCCACTAGTATTGTGATTTCCTCCTCGTATCTATCGCGTGTAGACTTGATTTCCTCTTCAGGCTCCATGTTCCTAGTCATCAACTTCTTCAGATCTATCATGCTCGCGCACATCTGGTTCTCCTGGCGGCGAATGTGCTCGTTTAACTCCTGGATGAAGGTTGCAATGGACTTGTCCCTCCTAGTGCTGACCATCTCCCATTTCTCATCTCGGCGCCCACATATCTGATAGATGGTGTCCTTAAGATCCTTATGATAAACTTTGCCAATGCGTCCCATGGCGATGTGGGCTGTCATGCTCTTTCCTAGACTCCAGGTTGGTGCATCAAATGAAAATTCTATGGGTTCAGTAACTGGCGTGAATGTCCTTCCTGGAACTTGAACTGGAATCATCCAACGCTCCTGAGGGAGTCCTGGATTAGGGGGTGTTCGGGTAGCCGGACTATACCTTCAGCCGGACTCCTGGACTATGAAGATACATGATTGAAGACTTCGTCCCGTGTCCGGATGGGACTTTCCTTGGCGTGGAAGGCAAGCTTGGCGATGCGGATATTCAAGATCTCCTACCATTGTAACCGACTCTATGTAACCCTAACCCTATCCGATGTCTATATAAACCGGAGGGTTGTAGTCCGTAGGCAATCAACTCCATATACAACAATCATACCATAGGCTAGCTTCTAGGGTTTGGCCTCCTTGATCTCGTGGTAGATCTACTCTTGTACTACCCATATCATCAATATTAATCAAGCAGGACGTAGGGTTTTACCTCCATCAAGAGGGCCCGAACCTGGGTAAAACATCGTGTTCCCTGCCTCTTGTTACCATCCGGCCTAGACGCACAGTTCGGGACCCACTACCCGAGATCTGCCGGTTTTGACACCGACATTGGTGCTTTCATTGAGAGTTCCTCTGTGTCGTCGCCTTTAGGACCGATGGCTCCTTTGATCATCAACAACGATGCGGTCCAGGGTGAGACTTTTCTCCCCGGACAGATCTTCGTCTTCCGCGGCTTCGCTCTGCGGGCCAATTCGCTCGGCCACCGGGAGCAGACCGAAAGCTACGCCCCTGGCCATCAAGTCAGGTTTGGAAGCTTAAACTACACGACTGACATCCGCGGAGACTTGATCTTCGACGGGCTCGAGCCACGGCCAAGCGCGCCGCACTATCTCGAGGGGCATGATCTAGCTCTGCCCCCGGATAGTGTCCTGGAGGCCACACACGCATCGGTTCCGACCCCTAACTCGGAGCCTATTGCGCCAATCGAGGATGAGCGGTTGGACGTCACCTCGGGGGCTGCGATCCCAAAAGCGATCGAGTCGAACGCTAGCCCCGCACTCTGCACGACCCGTGACTCCGAGGATCCGGACTCCTCCCCGGACTCTGAACCCCCCGCGCCCCTGCCAATCGAATCCGATTGGGCGCCGATAATGGAGTTCACCGCCGCAGACATCTTTCAGCATTCGCCTTTTGGCGACATCCTGAATTCTCTTAAGTCTCTCTCTTTATCAGGAGAGCCCTGGCCGGACTACGGTCAGTGAGGGTGGGACACGGACGATGAGGAAATTCAAAGCCCACCCACCACCCACTTTGTAGCCACTGTCGACGATCTAACCGACATGCTTGACTTAGGCTTCGAAGACATCGATGGCATGGACGACGATGTAGGAGACGAACAGGAACCAGCACCTGTAAGGCGCTGGAAGGCCACCTCGTCTTATGACATATATATGGTGGATACTCCAAAAGATGGAGATGGCGATGGAACAGTGGGGGATGACGCCCCCAAGAAACAGCCAAAGCGCCGGCGTCAGCGGCGCCGCTCTAAATCCTGCCAAAGGAAAAACGGTGATTCCGGCACGGGAGATAATACTACTCTGGATAGCGCCGAAGAACACCCACCTCAGCAAGATTCGGCACAGGAAGATGGAGAAGCCAACCCTCATGAGAGAGCGGCAGACCGAGAGGTCGAGGATGATAAGTATACGCCTCCCTCCGAAGACGAGGCAAGCCTCGATGACGACGAATTCGTCATACCATCAGACCCCGCCGAACAAGAGCATTTTAAACGCAGGCTTTTAGCCACGGCAAGCAGCCTCAAGAAAAAGCAGGAACAACTTAGAGCTGCCCAAGATTTGCTAGCTGACAGATGGACTGAAGCCCTTGCGGCCAAAGAGTATGAACTCGAACGCCCCTCCAAGAGTTACCCGAAGCGTAGGCCGCTACCCCGATCATAGGAGGAAGCACCTACATCACCAGCGCATGACATGGCAGACCGGCCACCTCGCGGCCGCTATAGAGAGGCCTCTCGGCCCTCCACCCAAGCCATGCCCCGACGCCGCTCAACTAAGGCACGGGAAAATGCGCCCGACCTGCGAGACATACTGGAGGATAAGGCAAGACAAACAAGATCGATCTACGGATTGCGCAGGCGCCCTACGACATGCGATAATGATCCTCACTCCGGATACAACAAATCTGGCCGGGCCGAACACAACAGACATAGCTCTTCCGAGCTGCGTCGTGATATAGCCCAGTACAGAGGCTCCGCACACCCGCTATGCTTCACGAATGAAGTAATGGATCCTAAAATCCCAGAGGGTTTCAAACTTGTAAACATCGAATCATACGATGGCACAACAGATCCGGCGGTATGGATCGAGGATTATCTCCTTCACATCCACATGGCACGCGGCGATGATCTACATGCCATCAAATACCTCCCACTCAAACTTAAAGGACCGGCCCGACATTGGCTTAACAGCTTGCCAGCAGACTCAATCGGTTCTTGGGAGGATCTGGAAGCCGCATTCCTCGACAACTTCCAGGGCACTTACATGCGACCACTGGATGCCGACGACTTAAGCCACATAATTCAGCAGCCAGAGGAATCGGCCAGACAATTCTGGACACGGTTCCTAACAAAGAAAAACCAGATAGTCGACTATCCAGACGCAGAGGCCCTAGCATCCTTCAAGCATAACATCCGCGACGAGTGGCTTGCCCGGCACCTGGGACAGGAAAAGCCGAAATCCATGGCAGCCCTCACGACACTCATGACCCACTTTTGCGCGGGAGAAGACAGCTGGCTAGCTCGTAGTAACAACTTATCAAAGAACCCTGGTAATTTGGATACCAAGGACAAAAGTGGCAGGACACGTCGGAATAAGCAAAAACGCCGCGTTAGCAGTGACAGCAATGAAGACACGACAGTCAATGCCGGATTCAAAGGCTATAAATCCGGTCAGCGGAAAAAGGCATTCAAAAAGAATACTCAGGGCCCGTCCAGTTTGGACCGAATACTCGATCGCTTGTGCCAGATACATGGCACCCCCGAAAGGCCAGCCAATCACACTAACAGGGATTGTTGGGTGTTCAAGCAGGCATGCAAGTTAAGGGCCGAAAACAAAGACAAGGGGCTGCACTGCGATGAAGAGGAGCCCAAGCCGCCGAACAACAATGGACAGAAGGGCTTTCCCCCACAAGTGCGGACGGTGAACATGATATACGCAACCCACATTCCCAAGCGGGAGCGGAAGCGTGCGCTACGGGACGTATACGTGATGGAGCCACTCGCCCCAAAGTTCAACCCATGGTCCTCCTGCCCGATCACTTTTGATCGAAGGGACCATCTCACTAGCATCCGTCATGGCGGCTTCACCGCATTGGTTCTCGACCCAATCATCGACGGATTTCATCTCACAAGAGTCCTCATGGACGGCGGCAATAGCCTGAACCTGCTTTATCAGGATACAGTGCGGAAAATGGGCATAGATCCCTCAAGGATTAAGCCCACAAGAACGACCTTTAAAGGCGTTATACCAGGTGTAGAAGCCAACTATACAGGCTCAGTAACACTTGACGTGGTCTTCGGATCCCCGGACAATTTCCGAAGCGAAGAGTTAATCTTCGATATAGTCCCGTTTCGCAGTGGTTATCACGCCCTGCTCGGACGAACCGCATTCGCAAAGTTCAATGCGGTGCCGCACTACGCATATCTCAAGCTCAAGATGCCAGGCCCTCGAGGAGTAATTACGGTCAACGGAAACACCGAACGCTCCCTCCATACGGAGGAGCATATGGCGGCTCTCGCAGCGGAGGTACAAAGTAGCCTTCTCAGGCAATTCTCCAGTCCGGCCATTAAAAAGCCAGACACTGCCAAGCGCGCCCGGAGTAACCCACAGCAGGACCGCCTGGCACACTCTGAGCAAGCATAGCAATGCGGCCCCAACCCCATCTCTCGCGACATAGCAAAACCAGTACCTCGCGTACATAACTACGCCCTTGAAATACCATGGGCACAGGGGAAGGGGCACAATAAAAGCATGCCCAAAATACGGCTTAAAACGTACTAGGGGCTGCCGGATTCTTTTTTTAATTTTTTCTTACTTTCAGGACTCCATACTTTGGACGACCTGTTTGGCAATTCGACTGCCGCACAAACGATGCAAGATCCAGGGAGGCAGACAAGCCATGCCGCATTATGGAACTCCCAGGTGGTCTCTGTTACGAGCGGTATACCTGTTTTAAATACAATTCCGCGGCCTGCCCCTGGTCAGGACATACTGAATAGTCCAATATCTTTTGCTTACCGCACTATTTGTATCGTTCGGCTTTGATAAATAGCCTCTCTATAAACAATGCTTAGCTTCTTGTCTATTTTTTGCATTATCTTCTTTTCACATTTATGTTTATTAAATGACATGATTGCACCCGTACACCATGGTACGATAAACACGCCAGGGGCTTCAGTACCCCTCATAATGGTGTGAGAAGTCCGTACACTTTCACTAGTGCGGCACCCCGAACTTATAGCACTATATGCATCGGCTCCGAATCATGATTTGGGTCAATAGTTGGGTTTGCCCGGCTCCTATGTTTTGGTGCCTTACGTTCCGCTCTATCGGCTAAGATAGCACTAGGAGAACCACTGCGATTGTGCCCCGGTTCAGCTGGGTTAAGCACCTCAGTGGAGAAAGCTAAAACTGACTGTCATGATGTGGCGAGAGACCGGTCGCTGTTCGAGAGGTTTTTCGAGTCCCTAAAGGCTTATGCCGCTTCGAGCGAGGAGCTGGCTTTGTCCGGCCAAGGCGTGGATAGCGCCCCGAACTCGGTCTTCCGAACTAGGGGCTTCGCCGAAATTTAAAATTATAGAGTTCTATGGCTAAGTGAGAGTGTTTAAGCATTATAGTCCGATTGCCTGGTTCGTTGTGCTGAGCGCCTCCCTCGAAGGACCCAACTATGGGAAAAAGAGCGCTCAGGTTTATCCCGAACACCCCAGCACTAGTGGCACGGGGGCAGAAGCCGACGACTGGCCATCTCTCAATTTTTGATAAACGGCCGCACAGAAAGTAATATTTTAAATTCAATAAGCATTGCTTAGTGCATATGAACAAGTTTTCAGCACACAGGATAAACACGAGCGAGTTCATTCAAATATCACATCCTTGGTACATTCAACCGCCACAAGGCGGGCACCTATAAGAACATCCTTGTAGTAGTTCTCGGGCTTGCGATGCTCCTTCCCCGGCGGCGGCCCGTCCTTCACAAGCTTCTCACCGTCCAGCTTACCCCAGTGCACCTTTGCACGGGCAAGGGCCCGACGGGCACCTTCGATGCAGACGGAGCGCTTGATGACCTCAAGCCTCGGACAGGCCTCCACCAGCCGCCGCACCAGCCCGAAATAGCTCCCAGGCAGGGCCTCTCCGGGCCACAGCCAAACTATGAAGCCCTTCATGGCCTGCTCAGCCGCCTTGTGGAGCTCGACCAGCTGTTTCAGCTGGTCGCTCAAGGGCACAGGGTGTCCGGCCTCAGAATACTGAGACCAGAACACCTTCTCCATCGAGCTACCCTCTTCAGCTCGGTAGAATGCGGCGGCATCGGATACGCTGCGAGGAAGATCCGCGAATGCCCCTGGAGAGCTCCGGATTCGGGTAAGTAACAGGTAGTTCACTTTTATATTTCTGCTTTGCATAAAGAATGCCTTACCCGCTGCTATCTTCCTCATCTCCTCCAACTCTTGGAGGGCCTTTTGGGCTTCGGCCTTGGCAGATTGGCAGCCTCTAGGGCCGTTGCAAGCTCGGATGCTTGTGCCTTCGACCCCAGCTCCAAACTCTCATGTTTTTTCATGAGAGCCTGCAGCTCTTGCTGCACCTCGCCGACCTGAGCCCCAAGTCTGTCTCGCTCGGTGCGCTCCGCGGATGTTTTCTTTTCGGCCTCAGACAACGCCTGCTTAAGGGTCGCCACCTCAGTCGTGGCCCCTACAATAAGCAGTACAATCCTGTTACTCTTTTTTGCAATCAAGCCTTTTTATAGGCACTTTTCTGTAAGGTATTTCTTACCTTCTTCCTCCTTGAGCCGCCGCTTGGCAAGGCCGAGCTCTTGCTCGGTCCGCTCGAGGTCCTGCTTCAGGACACCCACCTTCGCAGTCAGTGCGGCCGTGGATAGCAGCGAAGCCTGCATACGCATATTGACTCTTTTTTTAGACTCCTGCGAAATTTAATAGATCCTCTATTCGGCTTTTCTTTCCGAATGCCAAACAGAGCATTAGGGGCTACTGTCTATGCGGTAATATTTTTACATATTTTTGCTTACCTCGAAGCCTGTTAGAAGGCTAGCGCAAGCTTCCGTCAGTCCGCTCTTGGCGGACTGAACCTTCTGGATCACCGTACTCATAATAGTACAGTGCCCCTCGTCGATGGAGGTGTTGTCAAGCACCTCCAGCAGATTGTCCGGCACCTCCGGTTGGACGGAGGCCGCCGGCTCAGAAGGCTTGCTCCTTTTGGAAGGAGTTCGCCTACCGCGGTCCGGAACTGATTCCGGCGCGGTGTCCGGCACAAAGACGGACTTAGAGCCCTGGGGAGCCTTATCCCCTTCACTCCTGGAGTCCGGGAGGTTGCCTTGCGGCTCCTCCGGGACCACCTCCTCCTGCCCCGGAGCTTGTCGTGATGCCACTTCGGCGTCGTCTGCAGTGCGGGGGGAGACAGCGGGCCGAACTGAGTTCACGTCCGATGAGTCCAGGGAGCCGCCCGACGATTCGTCGAATTCGGCCCGGGGCGGACTGCATAATTACATTCAACATTAGGGAAAGCTGCGTAACAAAGGAACATCATGAGTTACTCTGATATCCGAACTTACGATTTCGCCGGGCGCTTGGCCCTGTTTGGCCACTCCTCTTTGCCCTTCGGCGTTGGGGGCGTAGTCCGGTGGAGGGGTCTTCCTTTTCCTATACCCCTCGGCCTCCCCTGTTGGGGTGGCCTTCCTCTTCTCTCCTCCCTCCATTGGGGGGGAGAGTTTTCTTCTTCCTCCTCCTCGTTTTCATGGGAGGAGGGCGTCTCGGACTTGTCAGATGATGAGTCCGACACCACCATGTTGCGGGCACTCTTTCGAGTCCCCGTGGTATTCTTCTTCTTGGCCTTCTTCTCCGGCACCACATAAGGCACTGGAACCAGCAGCTTTGCTAGTAGAGCTGGGACTGGGTCTTCGGGCAGCGGAGCCGGACAGTTAATCGGTCCGGATATCGCCCGCCAAGCCTGTCAAAGGTAAGGGAATTTAGATCCCACATAGAGTCAAACTATGAAAAAGCTTAACATCCTGTAAAAGGTGTAGATGGCATACCTCGCTAGCGTGACGCTGCGAGCTGTATCCGCGGTCCTCGGAAGCGGATGCGGGAGCCTCGGCGCCCTTGAACAGCATCTTCCAGGCATCTTCGTACGTCGTGTCGAAGAGCCTGCTGAGGGTTTGATGTTGCGTCGGGTCGAACTCCCACAGATTAAAATCCCGTTGTTGGCACGGGAGGATCCGGCGGACGAGCATAACCTGGATTACATTAAGAAGCCGGATTGGCTTGTTCACCAGGGACTGGATGCATGTTTGCAATCCGGTCACCTCTTTTTCGTCACCCCACGACAGGCCCGTCTCTTTCCAGGACATAAGCCGCGTGGGGGGTCCGGATCGAAACTCGGGGGCTGCGGTCCATTTCGGATCGCGCGGCTCGGTGATATAAAACCACCCGGATTGCCATCCCTTTAGGGTCTCCACGAAAGAGCCCTCGAACCATAGGACGTTGGCCATCTTGCCCGCCATGGCGCCTCCGCACTCCGCCTGGCTGCCGCGCACCACCTTGGGCTTGACGTTGAAGGTCTTAAGCCAGAGGCCAAAATGGGGGCGGACGCGGAGAAAAGCCTCGCACACGACGATAAACGCCGAGATGTTGAGGATGAAGTTCGGAGCCAGATCATGGAAATCCAGGCCGTAGTAGAACATGAGCCCCCGGACAAATGGGTGGAGTGGAAAACCCAGTCCGCGGAGGAAGTGGGGGAGAAATACTACCCTCTCATGGGGCCTTGGGGTGGGGAGAAGCTGCCCCTCTTAGGTAAGCCGGTGCGCGATGTCCTTGGACAGGTATCCAGCCCTCCTTAGCTTCTTGACTTTACCCTCCGTGACGGAGGAGACCATCCACTTGCCTCCCGCTCCGGACATTGCTGGAGAAGGTTGAGGTGGGAAGTGCGGGCTTGGGCGCTGGAGCTCGGGTGCGCAGGAGATGGATAGGCAAAGGAGGAAGAAGGCGTAGGTAAAAAGGTGGATCCTTGTCCCCTTATATGGGCGGATGCGGTTGTGCGTCCCCACCTGCCTAGTAAAACTCGCTTGCCTCCCAAGCGCCATGATAAGTGGCGCGGTTGGGTTACCCACATCCGTATTGATGAGAATCCCATAAAAGGGGGGTACACGATCTCTGCTTCGACAAGACGTGCCAAGGAAACCGCCTCGCAAAACACGCTGAGGTGGAAAAGTGAAAACGATTCGAGTGAAGGACTTGGCTGTAGTGTGTTGACGCACTGCGGAATACGTCAGCATATTTGATTTGTGTTAATATTATTCTCTCTATGGCAATATGTGGAAGCTTATTTTGCAGAGCCGGACACTACTCTTGGTGTTTACAATCTTCTATGGAGGACTTGGAGGAGGAACCCGCCTTGCAATGCCGAAGACAATTTGCGCGCCGGACTCGTCATCATTGAAGCCTGGTTCAGGGGCTACTGAGGGAGTCCTGGATTAGGGGGTGTTCTGGTAGCCGGACTATACCTTCAGCCGGACTCCTGGACTATGAAGATACAAGATTGAAGACTTCGTCCCGTGTCCGTATGGGACTTTCCTTGGCGTGGAAGGCAAGCTTGGCGATGCGGATATTCAAGATCTCCTACCATTGTAACCGACTCTATGTAACCCTAACCCTATCCGGTGTCTATATAAACCGGAGGGTTGTAGTCCGTAGGCAATCAACTCCATATACAACAATCATACCATAGGCTAGCTTCTAGGGTTTGGCCTCCTTGATCTCGTGGTAGATCTACTCTTGTACTACCCATATCATCAATATTAATCAAGCAGGACGTAGGGTTTTACCTCCATCAAGAGGGCCCGAACCTGGGTAAAACATCGTGTTCCCTGCCTCTTGTTACCATCCGGCCTAGACGCACAGTTCGGGACCCACTACCCGAGATTCGCCGGTTTTGACACCGACACTTCTAGTAGAGTGGTGGTGTAGGTCCCGGTGAAGCTTGATATTCCGATGTTCAGGCACCTAGTGACTTCCTTCAAGTGTCGTCCAAAAGGTGTGTCTTCATCCGGTTGTGCAAACTTGTTCCTTGAGTCCGCCATCATATAGAGTGGAAAATGGAGAGGAGTCAGAAATGAGTAGAGAAGAGTGACCTATGGCTTATCTTAGTGGTCATGTCCTACATTCAGCGTGTCCTCTGATACCATCTTGTAGCGACCCGACCCGAATGGATCAAGTCTCTGTGCATAAGTGTCATCCCTGGATCGGTAATGCTGACACACACAGTACTTCGAAGGATTTATAACAGAGTAGCAATCACACACTTATTACATCGATAGTCTCGAGAGAGAACTTAATACAATAATATGGCTTAAGGCCATCTAAATAAGATAACAACGGAAGGCTTGGAACATAAAGTGAGTGCATCAACTCCAACGGCATAGCTGAGTGCACGACAAACGACCTAGCGCTCCTTACTCTCCGTCTGAAAAGTCTGCAACATAGTATGTTTCAACCCGAAACGGGTCAGCACATGGAATATGCTGGCAAAATAACACTATAGAGCAATGAACAAGTAAATGCTATCACTACATGCATATATGGCTGGTGGAGGCTCTATGGTTATAAGGTTTTTGCGAAAAGCCAATTTTTTCCGACAACAAAGGAATATATTTCATTTAACTATCATGGTCGTTGATAAAACATTGAGAATGGTACCCCCATCTCAATCCCAATTAAAAAGTAATTAATATCCTAACAAATTAATTTAGAGTGATGAGATCAACATGATAATCCAAGAACTAGATACTCAAGATGTCCATAATCGAGGACACGGCTAACCATGATTAGTTTGTACACTCTACAGAGGTTTGCGCACTTTTCCCCACAAGACTTGATCTCAAACATTGTATTTCTCGCAGTACATGGTGTTTGAGAAACGAATGACCGAGACACAGTCTTTCAGAAACATTAACTCTTTACTCTGGGTAGACAGTACCAACCTACATCCCCTACATATGCTAGTCTACCACTGAAAGAGGTCATGCAACATACTCAACTATGCTAGAGCCCATAATAGCTCGTGGCTGCACAAGGAAGTTTCTAGCATGAATAATCTTATGATCCCTTTGAGCCTGGGTGGCGAACCAAAGGACAACACTGGTATATCCCCAGGTGCCCGCAACTAATCCACCCAGATGTGTATTTAAGTAGCCACCTTAAGTTAACCATTAATTATCAATCTCACATCTGTCATGGATCACTCAAATCAAACCACGTATACGAGCATAGCATAGCAACATAAGCATAATGTAGAAGTAACTCCCAAGGGTTTGATAATAAAAGGGCAATAGGCTCTACCTCATCATCTACTTCCCAAATACCCACATGTTAAACACATCCTAATCATGAAGTGTTTGAGTATTGAAACTAATGCATAAAAACTAGGTAATAAAGGGGTATGATCAAATCGTTACTTGCCTTGCTGACGATCCGCAAAACCTAGAGACTCGTAGTAGCATGCTTCGCACTCCGGAAATTCTATCGCAAACAAACAATAGCATACATAAGCACTCAGGCATATATGCAAGGTAAAACTAAAATAAGAAGATCCAAATCGGAAAGTCCAACTGAATAGCTTCGATTTGCAAAACGAATCGATCAAATCGGAGCTATGAAACTGAAACTACGGTCAAAAGAACTTCGAATTCAAATTTGCTTGAAACCAAGTTTTAATTTGTCAAAATCATGTTCAAGTTGATTAACCTGAAAGAGGGCTTCGAGACAAAGATGTTGGCGTTGGTTTCACTGGATTTGGACAAACGATTAAAAAGTTGCGAGGGTTTGAAGATCAGGGGATAATCTGCGATAAAAATAACAACGGATAGATCCCTGGCAAAATTAAAACGGAAAAAGAAAAATCTATCAGACGAACGTCCGCTAACAGACGCAAATGAACCAATTCGTTCGTTAAAACAAACTAACAAACGAACCTTCGTAAAATAAACTAACCGAGAAAAACCGAATCGATCTAAATAAAAAACAATCTAGGGTTAGTAAAAACCGGGCGGTTTTATACCTAAAACCAAAAAAACTGGCGGCGAGAAATCCGGCAGGCGGCAGCGGCTTCGGCGCGCGGGCGGCGTGAGGCGAGGTGGGGAGGGGCGGTGGCAGCGGGGGTGGGGCGCGGCGCGGGGCTACGGGGGTGGGGCTGAAGGAAATATGCCCTAGAGGCAATAATAAAGTTGTTATTTATATTTCCTTATATCATGATAAATATTTATTATTCATGCTAGAATTGTATTAACTGGAAACTTAGTACATGTGTGAATACATAGACAAACAGAGTGTCACTAGTTTGCCTCTACTTGACTAGCTCGTTGAATCAGTGATGGTTATGTTTCCTAACCATAGACATGAGTTGTCATTTGATTAACGGGATCACATCATTAGAGAATGATGTGATTGACTTGACCCATCTGTTAGCTTAGCACGATGATCATTTAGTTTTTTGCTATTGCTTTCTTCATGACTTATACATGTTCCTATGACTATGAGATTATGCAACTCCCAAGTACCGGAGGAACACTTTGTGTGCTACCAAACATCACAACGTAACTAGGTGATTATAAAGGTGCTCTACAGGTGTCTCCGATGGTACTTGTTGAGTTGGCATAGATCGAGATTAGGATTTGTCACTCCGATTGTCGGAGAGGTATCTCTGGGCCCACTCGGTAATGCACATCACTATAAGCCTTGCAAGCATTGTGACTAATGAGTTAGTTGCGGGATGATGCATTACAGAACGAGTAAAGAGACTTACCGGTAACGAGATTGAACTAGGTATAAGGATACCGATGATCGAATCTCGGGCAAGTAACATATCGATGACAAAGGGAACAACGTATGTTGTTATGCAGTTTGACCGATAAAGATCTTCGTGGAATATGTAGGAACCAATATGAGCATCCAGGTTCCGCTATTGGTTATTGACCGGAGATGAGTCTCGGTCATGTCTACACAGTTCTCGAACCCGGTGGGTCCGCATGCTTAAAGTTTGGTGACGATCGGTAATATGAGTTTATGTGTTTTGATGTACCGAAGGTAGTTTGGAGTCCCGAATATGATCACGGACATGAAGAGGAGTCTCGAAATGGTCGAGACATAAATATCGATATATTGGAAGCCTATATTTGGACATCAGAATAGTTCCGGGTGAAATCGGGATTTTACCGGAGTACCGGGAGGTTACCGGAACCCCCCGGTAAACGTATGGGCCTTATTGGGCCAGAGTGGAGAGAGTGAGAGGAGACCAGGGCAGGCTGCACGCCCCCTCTCCCTTTGGTTCGAATTGGACTAGGAGGGGGGGGCGCCCCCCTTTCCTTCCTCCCTCTCTCCCCCTTCCTTCTCTCCTAGTCCAACTAGGAAGGGGGGGGATCCTACTCCCGGTGGGAGTAGGACTCCTCCTGGCGCGCCCTGCTAGGGCCGGCCGGCCTCCCCCTTGCTCCTTTATATACGGGGGCAGGGGCACCCCAAGACACACAAGTTGATCAGTTGATCTTTTAGCTGTGTGCGGTGCCCCTCCACCATAATCCACCTCGGTCATATCGTAGCGGTGCTTAGGCGAAGCCCTGCGTCGGTAGCATCATCACGCCGTTGTGCTGACGGAACTCTCCCTCGAAGCTCTGCTGGATCGGAGCTCGTGGGACGCCACCGAGCTAAACGTGTGCTGACCTCGGAGGTGCTGTATGTTTGGTACTTGGATCGGTCGGATCGTGAAGACGTACGACTACATCAACCGCGTTCTCATAACGCTTCCGCTTATGGTCTATGAGGGTACGTGGACGACACTCTCCCCTCTCGTTGCTATGCATCACCATGATCTTGCGTGTGCGTAGGATTTTTTTTGAAATTATTGCGTTCCCCAATAGTGGCATCCAAGCCAGGTTTATGCATAGATGTTATATGCACGAGTAGAACACAAAGGAGTTGTGGGCGTGGGTATATACATATTGCTTGCCGTCACTAGTTGATTCTTGATTCAGCGGCATTGTTGGATGAAGCGGCCCAGACCGACATTATGCGTACGCTTATGCGAGACTGGTTCTACCGACGTGCTTCGCACACAGGTGGCTAGTGGGTGTGTATTTGTCCAGCTTTAGTTGAATCGGATTCAGTGAACATGGTTCTTTATGAAGATCAAAAAGCAATCACTATACCGCATTGTGGTTTTTGATGTGTAGGTAAGAACTGTTCTTGCTCAGCCCGTAGCAGCCACGTAAAACATGCAACAACAAAGTAGAGGACGTCGAACTTGTTTTTGCAGGGCATGTTGTGATGTGATATGTACAAGTAATGATGCTATTTTTTATTGTATGAGATGATCATGTTTCGTAACACAGTTATCGGCAACTGGCAGGAGCCATATGGTTTTCGCTTTATTGTATGAAATGCAATCGCCATGTAATTGCTTTATTTTATCACTAAGCGGTAGTGATAGTCGTGGAGGCAATAGTTGGCGTGACGACAACGATGCTTCGATGGAGATCAAGGTGTCAAGCCAGAGATCAAGGTGTCAAGCTTTGGAGATAGAGATCACAGGCACAAGATGATGATGGCCATATCGTATCACTTATATTGATTGCATGTGATGTTTATCTTTTATGCATCTTATTTTTCTTAGATCGACGGTAGCATTATAAGATGATCTCTCACTAAATTTCAAGGTATAAGTGGTCTCCCTGAGTATGCACCGTTGCGAAAGTTCGTCGTGCTGAGACACCACATGATGATCGAGTGTGATAAGCTCTACGGGTGCAAGCCAGTTTTGCACATGCAGAATACTCGGGTTAAACTAGACGAGCCCAGCATATGCAGATATGGCCTCGGAACACTGAGACCGAAAGGTTGAGCGTAAACCATATAGTAGATATGATCAACATAGTGATGTTCACCATTGAAAACTATTCCATCTCATGTGATGATCGGACATGGTTTAGTTGATATGGATCACGTGATCACTTAGATGATTAGAGGGATATCTGTCTAAGTGGGAGTTCTTAAGTAATATGATTAATTGAACTTTAATTTATCATGTACTTAGTACCTAATAGTATTTTTCATGTCTATGTTGTTGTAGATAGATGGCCTGTGCTATTGTTCCGTTGAATTTTAGTGCGTTCCTTGAGAAAGCAAAGTTGAAAGATGATGGTAGCAATTACACGGACTGGGTCCATAACTTGAGCATTATCCTCATTGCTGCATAGAAGAATTACGTCCTGGAAGCACCGCTAGGTGCCAAACCCGCTGCAGGAGCAACGCCAGATGTTATGAACGTCTGGGAGAGCAAAGCTGATGACTACTCGATAGTTCAGTGTGCCATGCTTTATGGCTTAGAACCAGGACTTCAATGACGTTTTGAACGTCATGGAGCATATGAGATGTTCCAGGAGTTGAAGTTAATATTTCAAGCAAATGCCTAGATTGAGAGATATGAAGTCTCCAATAAGTTCTAAAGCTACAAGATGGAGGAGAATAGTTTTGTCAGTGAACATATACTCAGAATGTCTGGGTACCACAACCACTTGACTCAACTGGGAGTTAATCTTCCTGATGATAGTGAAGGAAATATGCCCTAGAGGCAATAATAGTGTCATTATTATATTTCCTTATATGATGATAAATGTTTATTAGTCATGCTAGAATTGTATTATCCGGAAACATAATACTTGTGTGAATACATAGAAAAACAAAAAGTCACTAGTATGCCTCTACTTGACTAGCTCGTTAATCAAAGATGGTTGTGTTTCCTAACCATAGACATGTGTTGTTATTTGATTAACGAGATGACATCATTAGGAGAATGATATGATTGACATGACACACTCCATTAGCTTAGCACCCGATCGTTTAGTATGTTGCTATTTCTTTCTTCATAAGTTATACATGTTCCTATGACTATCAGATTATGCAACTCCCGTTTGCCGGAGGAACACTTTGTGTGCTACCAAATGTCACAACGTAACTGGGTGATTATAAAGGTGCTCTACAGGTGTCTCCAAAGGTACATGTTGGGTTGACGTATTTCGAGATTAGGATTTGTCACTCCGATTGTCGGAGAGGTATCTCTGGGCCCTCTCGGTAATGCACATCACCTAAGCCTTGCAAGCAATGCAACTAATGAGTTAGTTGCGAGATGATGTATTACGGAATGAGTAAAGAGACTTGCCGGTAACGAGATTGAACTAGGTATTGAGATACCGACGATCGAATCTCGGGCAAGTAACATACCGATGACAAAGGGAACAACGTATGTTGTTATGCGGTCTGACCGATAAAAGATCTTCATAGAATATGTAGGAACCAATATGAGCATCCAGGTTCCGCTATTGGTTATTGATCGGAGACGTGTCTCGGTCATGTCTACATTGTTCTCGAACCCGTAGGGTCCGCACGCTTAAGGTTTCGATGACAGTTATATTATGAGTTTATTGGTTTTGATGTACCGAAGTTAGTTCGGAGTCCCGGATGTGATCACGGACATGACGAGGAGTCTCGAAATGGTCGAGACATAAAGATTGATATATTGGACGACTATATTCGGACACCGGAAGTGTTCCGGGTGATTTTGGAGAAAACCGGAGTGCCGGAGGGTTACCGGAACCCCCCGGGAGAAGTAATGGGCCATATGGGCCTTAGTGGAGAGAGACAAGGGCAGCCAGGGTGGGCCGCGTGCCTCCTCCCCCTGGTCCGAATTGGACTAGGAGAGGGGGGGGGCGCCCCCCTTTCCTTCTCCCTCCCCACTTCCTTCCCCCTCCTAGTAGGAGTCCTACTCCTACTAGGAGGAGGACTCCTCCTTGGCGCGCCATGGGGCCGGCCGGCCTCCTCCCCTTGCTCCTTTATATACGGGGGCAGGGGGCACCCCTAGACACACAAGTTGATCCACGTGATCGTTTTCTTAGCCGTGTGCGGTGCCCCCTTCCACCATAATCCTCGATAATATTGTAGCGGTGCTTAGGCGAAGCCCTGCGACGGTAGAACATCAAGATCATCACCACGCCGTCGTGCTGACGGAACTCTTCCCCGACACTTTGCTGGATCGAAGTTCGGGGATCATCATCGAGCTGAACGTGTGCTAAAACTCGGAGGTGCCGTAGTTTCGGTGCTTGATCGGTCGGGCCGTGAAGATGTACGACTACATCAACCGCGCTGTCATAACGCTTCCGCTGTCGGTCTACAAGGGTACGTAGATCACACTCTCCCCTCTCGTTGCTATGCATCACCATGATCTTGCGTGTGCGTAGGAATTTTTTTGAAATTACTACGTTCCCCAACAGTGGCATCCGAGCCAGGTTTTATGTGTTGATGTTATATGCACGAGTAGAACACAAGTGAGTTGTGGGCGATATAAGTCATACTGCTTACCAGCATGTCATACTTTGGTTCGGCGGTATTGTTGGATGAAGCGGCCCAGACTGACATTACGCGTACGCTTACGCGAGACTGGTTCTACCGACGTGCTTTGCACACAGGTGGCTGGCGGGTGTCAGTTTCTCCAACTTTAGTTGAACCGAGTGTGGCTACGCCCGGTTCTTGCGAAGGTTAAAACAGCACCAACTTGACAAACTATCGTTGTGGTTTTGATGCATAGGTAAGATTAGTTCTTGCTTAAGCCTGTAGCAGTCACGTAAAACTTGCAACAACAAAGTAGAGGACGTCTAACTTGTTTTTGCAGGGCATGTTGTGATGTGATATGGTCAAGACATGATGCTAAATTTTATTGTATGAGATGATCATGTTCTGTAACCAAGTTATCGGCAACTGGCAGGAGCCATATGGTTGTCGCTTTATTGTATGCAATGCAATTGCGCTGTAATGCTTTACTTTATCACTAAGCGGTAGCGATAGTCATGGAAGCATAAGATTGGCGAGACGACAACGATGCTATGATGGTGATCAAGGTGTCGCTCCGGTGACGATGGTGATCATGACGATGCTTCGGAGATGGAGATCACAAGCACAAGATGATGATGACCATATCATATCACTTATATTGATTGCATGTGATGTTTATCTTTTATGAATCTTATCTTGCTTTGATTGACGGTAGCATTATAAGATGATCTCTCTCTAAATTTCAAGATAAAAGTGTTCTCCCTGAGTATGCACCGTTGCCAAAGTTCGTCGTGCCCAGACACCACGTGATGATCAGGTGTGATAAGCTCTACGTCCATCTACAACGGGTGCAAGCCAGTTTTGCACACGCAGAATACTCAGGTTAAACTTGACGAGCCTAGCATATGCAGATATGGCCTCGGAACACTGAGACCGAAAGGTCGAGCGTGAATCATATAGTAGATATGATCAACATAGCGATGTTCACCATTGAAAACTACTCCATTTCATGTGATGATCGGTTATGGTTTAGTTGATTTGGATCACGTAATCACTTAGAAGATTAGAGGGATGTCTTTCTAAGTGGGAGTTCTTAAGTAATATGATTAATTGAACTTAAATTTATCATGAACTTAGTACCTGATAGAATCTTGCTTGTTTATGTTTGATTGTAGATAGATGGCCCGTGCTATTGTTCTGTTGAATTTCAATGCGTTCCTTGAGAAAGCAAAGTTGAAAGATGATGGTAGCAATTACACGGACTGGGTCCGTAACTTGAGGATTATCCTCATTGCTGCACAGAAGAATTACGTCCTGGAAGCACCGCTGGGTGCCAGGCCTACTGCTGGAGCAACACCAGATGTTATGAATGTCTGGCAGAGCAAAGCTCATGACTACTCGATAGTTCAATGTGCCATGCTTTACGGCTTAGAATCGGGACTTCAACGACGTTTTGAACGTCATGGAGCATATGAGATGTTCGAGGAGTTGAAGTTAATATTTCATGCAAATACCCGGATTGAGAGATATGAAGTCTCCAATAAATTCTATAGCTGCAAGATGGAGGAGAACAGTTCTATCAGTGAGCATATACTCAAAATGTCTGGGTATAATAATCACTTGATCCAATTGGGAGTTAATCTTCCAGATGATTGCGTCATTGAGAGAATTCTCCAATCACTGCCACCTAGCTACAAGAGCTTCGTGATGAACTATAATATGTATGGGATGCATAAGACTATTCCCGAGCTCTTCGCAATGCTAAAAGCTGCGGAGGTAGAAATCAAAAAGGAGCATCAAGTGTTGATGGTCAACAAGACCACTAGTTTCAAGAAGAAGGGCAAAGGGAAGAAGAAGGGGAACTTCAAAAAGAACAGCAAGCAAGTTGCTGCTCAAGAGAAGAAACCCAAATCTGGACCTAAGCCTGAAACTGAGTGCTTCTACTGCAAGCAGACTGGTCACTGAAAGCGGAACTGCCTGAAGTATTTGGCGGATAAGAAGGATGGCAAGGTGAACAAAGGTATATGTGATATACATGTTATTGATGTATACCTTACTAGAGCTCGCAGTAGCACATGGGTATTTGATACTGGTTCTGTTGCTAATATTTGCAACTCGAAACAGGGACTACGGATTAAGCGAACACTGGCGAAGGACGAGGTGACGATGCGCGTGGGAAATGGTTCCAAAGTCGATGTGATCGCGGTCGGCACGCTACCTCTACATCTACCATCGGGATTAGTACTAGACCTAAATAATTGTTATTTGGTGCCAGCGTTGAGCATGAACATTATATCTGAATCTTGTTTGATGTAAGACGGTTATTCATTTAAATCAGAGAATAATGGTTGTTCTATTTACATGAGTAATATCTTTTATGGTCATGCACCCTTAAAGAGTGGTCTATTTTGGATGAATCTCGATAGTAGTGATACACATATTCCTAATGTTGAAGCCAAAAGATGCAGAGTTGATAGTGATAGTGCAACTTATTTGTGGCACTGCCGTTTAGGTCATATCAGTGTAAAACGCATGAAGAAACTCCATACTGATGGACTTTTGGAACCACTTGATTATGAATCACTTGGTACTTGCGAACCGTGCCTCATGGGCAAGATGACTAAAACACCGTTCTCTGGTACTACGGAGAGAGCAACAGATATGTTGGAAATCATACATACAGATGTATGTGGTCCAATGAATGTTGAAGCTCGTGGTGGATATCGTTATTTTCTCACCTTCACAGATGATTTAAGCAGATATGGGTATATCTACTTAATGAAACATAAGTCTGAAACATTTGAAAAGTTCAAAGAATTTCAAAGTGAAGTTGAAAATCATTGTAACAAGAAAATAAAGTTTCTACGATCTGATCGTGGAGGAGAATATTTGAGTTATGAGTTTGGTCTACATTTGAAACAATGCAGAATAGTTTCGCAACTCACGCCACCCGGAACACCACAGCGTAATGGTGTGTCCGAACGTCGTAATCGTACTTTACTTGATATGGTACGATCTATGATGTCTCTTACAGATTTACCGCTATCGTTTTGGGGTTATGCTCTAGAGACAGTCGCATTCATGTTAAATAGGGCACCATCAAAATCCATTGAGACGACGCCTTATGAACTGTGGTTTGGCAAGAAACCAAAGTTGTCGTTTCTAAAAGTTTGGGGCTGCGATTCTGATGTGAAGAAACTTCAACCTGATAAGCTCGAACCCAAATCGGAGAAATGTGTCTTCATAGGATACCCAAAAGAGACTGTTGGGTACACCTTCTATCACAGATCCGAAGGCAAGACATTTGTCACTAAGAATGGATCCTTTCTAGGGAAGGAGTTTCTCTCGAAAGAAGTGAGTGGGAGGAAAGTATAACTTGATGAGGTAACTGTACCTGCTCCCTTATTGGAGAGTAGTACATCGCAGAAACAGGTTTCTGTAACACCTACACCAATTAGTGAGGAAGCTAATGATAATGATCATGAAACTTCAGAACAAGTTACTATTGAACCTCGTAGATCAACCATAGTAAGATCCGCACCAGAGTGGTACGGTAATCCTGTTCTGGAAGTCATGCTACTAGATCATGATGAACCTGCAAAATATGAAGAAGCGATGGTGAGCCCAGATTCCGCAAAATGGCTCGATGCCATGAAATCTGAGATGGGATCCATGTATGAAAACAAAGTATGGACTTTGGTTGACTTGCCCAATGATCGGCAAGCAATTGAGAATAAATGGATCTTCAAGAAGAAGACTGACGCCGACGGTAATGTTACTGTCTACAAAGCTCGACTTGTCGCAAAAGGTTTTCGACAAGTTCAAGGGATTGACTACGATGATACCTTCTCACCCGTAGCGATGCTTAAGTCTGTCCGAATCATGTTAGCAATTGCCGCATTTTATGATTATGAAATTTGGCAGATGGATGTCAAAACTGCATTCCTGAATGGATTTTTGGAAGAAGAGTTGTATATGATGCAGCCAGAAGGTTTTGTCGATCCAAGAGGAGCTAACAAAGTGTGCAAGCTCCAGTGATCCATTTATGGACTAGTGCAAGCATCTCGGAGTTGGAATAAACGCTTTGATAGTGTGATCCAAGCATTTGGTTTTGTACAGACTTTTGGAGAAGCCTGTATTTACAAGAAAGTGAGTGGGAGCTCTGTAGCATTTCTGATATTATATGTAGATGACATATTACTAATCGCAAATGATATAGAATTTCTGGATAGCATAAAGGGATACTTGAATAAGAGTTTTTCAATGAAAGACCTCGGTGAAGCTGCTTACATATTAGGCATTAAGATCTATAGAGATAGATCAAGACGCTTAATTGGACTTTCACAAAGCACATACCTTGACAAAATTTTGAAGAAGTTCAAAATGGATCAAGCAAAGAAAGGATTCTTGCCTGTGTTACAAGGTGTGAAATTGAGTAAGACTCAATGCCCAACCAATGCAGAAGATAGAGAGAAAATGAAAGATGTTCCCTATGCTTCAGCCATAGGCTCTATCATGTATGCAATGCTGTGTACCAGACCTGATGTGTGTCTTCCTATAAGTCTAGCAGGGAGGTACCAAAGTAATCCAGGAGTGGATCACTGGACAGCGGTCAAGAACATCCTGAAATACCTGAAAAGGACTAAGGATATGTTTCTCATATATGGAGGTGACAAAGAGCTCATAGTAAATGGTTACGTTGATGCAAGCTTTGACACTGATCCGGACGATTCTAAATCGCAAACCGGATACGTGTTTACATTAAACGGTGGAGCTGTAAGTTGGTGCAGTTCTAAACAAAGCTTTGTGGTGGGATCTACATGTGAAGCGGAGTACATAGCTGCTTCGGAAGTAGCAAATGAAGGAGTCTGGATGAAGGAGTTCATATCCGATCTAGGTGTCATACCTAGTGCATCGGGTCCAATGAAAATCTTTTGTGACAATACTGGTGCAATTGCCTTGGCAAAGGAATCCAGATTTCACAAGAGAACCAAGCACATCAAGAGACACTGCAATTCCATCCGGGATCTAGTCCAGGTGGGAGACATAGAGATTTGCAAGATACATACGGATCTGAATGTTGCAGACCCGTTGACTAAGCCTCTTCCACGAGCAAAACATGATCAGCACCAAAGCTCCATGGGTGTTAGAATCATTACTGTGTAATCTAGATTATTGACTCTAGTGCAAGTGGGAGACTGAAGGAAATATGCCCTAGAGGCAATAATAGAGTCATTATTATATTTCCTTATATCATGATAAATGTTTATTATTCATGCTAGAATTGTATTATCCGGAAACATAATACTTGTGTGAATACATAGACAAACTAAAAGTCACTAGTATGCCTCTACTTGACTAGCTCGTTAATCAAAGATGGTTATGTTTCCTAACCATAGACATGTGTTGTTATTTGATTAACGAGATCACATCATTAGGAGAATGATATGATTGACATGACCCATTCCATTAGCTTAGCACCCGATCGTTTAGTATGTTGCTATTGCTTTCTTCATGACTTATACATGTTCCTATGACTATGAGATTATGCAACTCCCATTTGCCGGAGGAACACTTTGTGTGCTACCAAACGTCACAACGTAACTGGGTGATTATAAAGGTGCTCTACACTCCAAAGGTACATGTTGGGTTGACGTATTTTGAGATTAGGATTTGTCACTCCGATTGTCGGAGAGGTATCTCTGGGCCCTCTCGGTAATGCACATCACCTAAGCCTTGCAAGCAATGCAACTAATGAGTTAGTTGCGAGATGATGTATTACGGAACGAGTAAAGAGACTTGCCGGTAACGAGATTGAACTAGGTATTGAGATACCGACGATCGAATCTCGGGCAAGTAACATACCGATGATAAAGGGAACAACGTATGTTGTTATGCGGTCTGACCGATAAAAGATCTTCGTAGAATATGTAGGAACCAAGATGAGGATCCAGGTTCCGCTATTGGTTATTGACCGAAGACGTGTCTCGGTCATGTCTACATTGTTCTCGAACCCATAGGGTCCGCACGCTTAAGGTTTCGATGACAGTTATATTATGAGTTTATTGGTTTTGATGTACCGAAGTTAGTTCGGAGTCCCGGATGTGATCGCGGACATGACGAGGAGTCTCGAAATGGTCGACTATAAAGATTGATATATTGGACGACTATATTCGGACACCGGAAGTGTTCCGGGTGATTTCGGAGAAAACCGGAGTGCCGGAGGGTTACCGGAACCCCCCCGGGAGAAGTAATGGGCCATATGGGCCTTAGTGGAGAGAGAGAAGGGCAGCCAGGGTGGGCCGCGCGCCTCCTCCTCCTGGTCCGAATTGGACTATGAGAGGGGGGGCGGCGCCCCCCTTTCCTTCTCCCTCCCCACTTCCTTCCCCCTCCTAGTAGGAGTCCTACTCCTACGAGGAGGACTCCTCCTTGGCGCGCCATAGGGTCGGCCGGCCTCCTCCCCTTGCTCCTTTATATACGGGGGCAGGGGGCACCCCTAGACACACAAGTTGATCCACGTGATCGTTTTCTTAGCCGTGTGCGGTGCCCCCTTCCACCATAATCCTCGATAATATTGTAGTGGTGCTTAGGGGAAGCCCTGCGACGGTAGAACATCAAGATCGTCACCACGCCATCGTGCTGACGGAACTCTTCCCCGTCACTTTGCTGGATCGGAGTCCGGGGATCGTCATCGAGCTGAACGTGTGCTAAAACTCGGAGGTGCCGTAGTTTCGGTGCTTGACCGGTCGGGCCGTGAAGACGTACGACTACATCAACCGCACTGTCATAACGCTTCCGCTGTCGGTCTACAAGGGTACATAGATCACACTCTCCCCTCTCGTTGCTATGCATCACCATGATCTTGCATGTGCGTAGGAAATTTTTTGAAATTACTGCGTTCCCCAACAGATAGTGTCATTGATAGAGTTCTTCAATCATTGCCACCAAGCTACAAGAGCTTTGTGATGAACTATAATATGCAAGGGATGAATAAGATGATTCTCGAGCTCTTTGCAATGCTAAAGGCTGCGGAGGTAGAAATCAAGAAGGAGCATCAAGTGTTGATGGTCAACAAGACCACCAGTTTCAGGAAAAAGGGTTAATGGAAGAAGGTGAACTTCAAGAAGAATGGCAAGCAAGTTGCTGCTCAAGTGAAGAAGCCCAAGTCTGGACGTAAGCCTGAGACTGAGTGCTTCTACTGCAAAGGGACTGGTCACTGGAAGCGGAACCGCCCCAAGTATTTGGTGGATAAGAAGGATGGCAAGGTGAACAAAGGTATATGTGATATACATGTTATTGATGTGTACTTTACACTACAAAAAAATACACTTCCATGATGATACGTGTTTGTTACAGTAGGTCGCATTTTCTTTCATGCATGTACATCCATGACAATTTTATGACAGAATCAAGATAGTCATACCTGTGCTGTCGTAGAAGTGTTCCATGACATTACCAAAATTATCATCACGGAAGTGTCCACTTCCATGACGATAAATCCCGCATCACAGAAGTGCTTTCGTCAAGGGTGACCGACATGTGGCATCCACCATAACGGAACGCCGTTAAGCTATCGGGTCGGGTTTTGGATCCGATAACCTGTTAACAGCCCCGACCAATGGGGATTTTCCACATGTAAAATCATCATTGGCTGGAGGAAACACGTGTCGGCTCATCGTTGGGACAGATATCATCCACTCATTGGACAGAAGGCGCCTATGATACGTCGACACATGGCATGGCCCAACAGAGGCCCATTCCTGTGAAAAGGCCGGCCCGTTGGAGTTGGTCAAAAGGTGGCGGGTCGGCCCATGTAAAGCCTGTTAACGGCCTGTTCGCATATAGCCCATTTATAGCCCGTTACGCCCTATCCGAATTTGGCCCAGTAGCGTCATCTGGGCCACCCAATATGATTCCAGTCCGTTTTCACTTTTGGCCCATGACGTCTTTCGGTCCATATGAGGCCCTATGTAACTCTTGGCCTATTAACAGCCCGTGGTGAAACTGGCCCATAATGAACAGTGTATCACTTTACACCCATTAACGGCCTGTGGTGAAACTGGCCCGTAATGAACAGTGTATCACTTTATACCCATTAACGGCCCGTTATTCTGTTGGGCCGTTTCCAGCCCATGTTATCTTTCGGCCTTCTCAGAGCCCACTTATTCCTGGGCTCATTTCCAGCATTCGCTTACTTATGACCCGTTACTTCCATTTTCTGCTTGTGGGCCAAATTCATCTCGTGGTTACAGTCGGCCCGTTTGTGGTCCATTAATACGTTGGGCCATTTTCATAGCGTCATCAAATACGGCCTGTTAACGATGGACCATTATGGTCGGCCCATGGACGGACGATTCCAACTCTAGCCCGTTTACAGCCATAATGCGGTCTGTTTGGCCCATGTTTGGCCAATCGATCATACGGCCCGTATAAGGCCCATTGATGATACGGCCCACAGAAGGCCCATTGTTTCTACGACCCGTAGAAGGCCCATTGTTTCTACGGCCCGTAGAAGGCCCACTGTTTCTACGACCAGTAGGAGGCCCAGTGTCACTACAGTAAATATTAGCCCATGGTTATTGTGGCCTAGTTTTAAAAAATAGGTTATTGCAGCCACTAGCTAACCGCAGAAAAAGAACTGCAATGACTACAAGAAAACAAATAAACAAGACAACAACGGAATAAATAAGCAAGCAACTAACGCTAGGCTATCACGGCTATTACACATATTACATCCACTCGGCATCAAAGTTCGCCACCAGTGCAAATATAGGGAACAAAGCAGCATATCATATACACTGGTTGTCAAAGTTGGCGACCGGCGCAAATAAACGCCGCAGCAAAACAAATCTAGAACTGAAACCACTTCAAAAGATCTCAAGAAACAATATCCTGGGTACCCATAATGCTGGCAAGATGCTTAGCAAGCTTATTAACTTTCTCTTGTTTGGCGCTTAAATCCTCCAGCGCTTGTTGTTGCACCGGAAAATATGCATCTGAATTCTGCAGGGACTTCCTCAGTCCTTCAGCTTCCTGTCGCAGCACATCTGATCGATGTCTTTCAACTTGAAGTTGAGATTCAAGAAGACGAACTGATTCAGGCAGCGGGTTCGAGGAGCTTGTGCCAGCAGTAGTGGCCAGTAACTCGAACACTACATCAAGACAGGACTTTTGGGTTCCCTCACTGTCGCCAAGATAGTTTTTATCAGCTTTCTTGGAGACCAACAGGGATGTCTCACTATCTTGAACCTTATCTGCATTACTTCCTTTACCATTGGATAACACGGTACTGTTCTCCAGTATTTTGTCCGCGTTCTAAAAGAGAAACAAGTAGACTCATCACATGTTTACCATGTTGTATATGAAACTCATTTTGGTAAATGAGTTCAGTAGTAAAGTGGACAGGATAACAACATGAAACAAACATATATCTATGTACCATGGTCACTTTATGGTCTATATCATTCTAGTTTTTGTTGCCAAATCAAGATAGAGACACAGTTCAAATAATATTTGTTCAAGACAAAGCAGAATAGACCGAATATAAGTGTGGGTAACTATAGAGCAATAACAACACTTGTAATATGCATGACATGAGAACATAACTGTTTATTCAATTGAAACTGAAATCAACATAGAGCAGGTTACAATAGCAAACCAGTTAAAGAAATAGGTTTAAAACATACCTGTTGCGCCATTGGAGTTTCAATTCCATCCTTCAAATTTGAAAATAGTTGGTATGAGTAAATACAGTAATGCAAGAGCAAAGGAGTATGAACCATAGCTACAGAACCTGACTTGAGAACAAATCTTCTTCTCCTTTAAGCGTTGAGTTGGGATTTGGAGTGGTGGTCCTCGTGCTTTGGGCACTGCAGTTCCCTTACTAACTGCTCATGTTTGGGTGCTCTGTGGTGGAGATGGTGTTGTGTCAACTGGAACTTGGTTACTATCTGCCGGGTTTGGGGTTAGAAGGGGTGTAGCTGGTTCTCTGTCCAACTGGGTAGGGGTACAATCTGCGAGAGTCTGGGTTATGTGTGGTGGATCTGGTCCTTGGGCAAGTACAACTATGGTTCTATCTGCATCAACTGGTAGCACTATCTTTTCTGAAGACCGTGTTGTTACTCCCTTAGATACTGCCATCACGCTCTCCAATTCAAATGGCTGATAAACAAGAAAAGTAATTGAAAGTATAGACATTGTATGATAGACAGGTGCAATGGATAGTGGGGAATAAAAGAGGGCATGACATAATTCATATTTATGTTGTCTAACCAAACATGATAGCATGACACAATTTCACATATATGATGGCTAAGTAAATAGGATAGCATGACACAATTTCACATTATGATGGCTAACTAAAAAAGATGGAAAGACATAGTTCAAAATATGAGACTATGTAAACAAGATGACATGACATAACTATATAATGTGTTTATTAAATAGGTTGGCATGCCATAATTCACATACATTCATAGATAGAATGCCATAATTCAAAATATGATGATTGTAAACACTAAACATGATGAGATGATATAACTATATGATGTCTTTATTAAATGGGTTGCCATGCCATAATTCAGATAGATGATGTGTATGTACTATGTAAACATGATGGCATGATATAATTCAAATATATGATTTATATAGTAAGCAAGTAAGCAGATGGCAATCCATATATGATGTAAAAACTAAGCAATGCAAGACAACATGCATGACATGGGTAATATAACCCTGCCAAGTTTGAGCATAGACCTCAGGGGGGAAATAGGACTGGTCATCAGTCTCTGAATCCTCCTCTGAGGAGCTCTCTATAACCAGCAAGATGTCTGCTTCAACAGGTAGCATTGTCTGCTCTGAATACCTTGTTTTCACTCCAGATACTTCCATCACCGCTTCAAATGGCTGATGCACGGGAAGAGTAGTTGAATATACAAACATTGTCGACAAATGGAACACGTAATACAAAAAAATGATAGCATGATATAATTCACATACATGATGATTGGCTAAACAGCATGGCATTGCATAATTCACATATATAATGCCTTTGCAACCAGATAGCATTGTATAATTCACATATATAATGTCTTGCAACAAGATGGCAATGCATAATTCACATATATGGTAATTAGACACTGAACAGGTGGCATTCACACAAAGCATGTCTAAACTAATCAAATGACATAGCAATGCGAGACACCATACGCACGATATGAGCAAGATAACCCTGCCAAGTTAGAGCATACACCTCGGGGGGGATAGGACTGGTCATCTGTCTCTGAATCCTCCTCTGAGGAGCTATCCGTAACCAGCGAGATATGCGCTTCATCAGATAGCATAGTCTGCTCTGAAGATCTTGTTTTCACTCCAGAATTTGCCATCACCGTGTCAAATGGCTGATGCACACGAAGAGCAGTTGAATGTACTAACATTGTTGACAAATGTAACATGTAACGAAAAAAAGGATGGCCTGATATAATTTACATATACGATGACGTGCTAAGAAGGATGGCATTGCAAAATTCACATATATGATGCCTGGCTAAACAAGATGGCATTGCATAATTCACAGAAACGATGAATAAACTAAACAAACGGCATTCGCACAAAGGATGTCTAGAATAAGCAGATGACATATTTGATGTATAAAGTAAGCAATGCAAGACACCATATGCATGATATAACCAACATCAGCATGCCAAGTTAGAGCAAAGACCTCAGGGGGTAAATAGGAGTTGTCTTCTCCTTTTGAATCCCCCTCAGAACACATATCTTCCTCTCGATTACAATCTGAAATGCGTGGAGGGAGGCTGCCTTTGCGCCTACCATGGAGCGACGTCTGCATGAAATTTTATTGCCACGCAAGGCTCGTCTCTTTTGCTCTACATGTTCAGTTCCATTGTTTACAATAACTGTCATGCATAGGAATAAAACATAGTGAGATTATGTAAGGAGTGCATGCAAAAATCCAGAGTGATGGTAGCAACCTGTGGATAGACCCAAAACCAATAATAACAGGCAGATAATGGCTTCAGTTAAAAAATACAGATAATGGCTTCTTTACTATTTGTTTCCCACCCAACATGAAACTCATAGTAGACACCGGAGATTAACCAGATAGTAGATAGATACTATTGATAGCGGCCCCGATATGTACCCCACAACCATTTAAAAACTTAAGTTTGACCATTAGTTTGGAGCTGACTCAGAGTCTAATCAGTGAGCAAGACGATAAAGTAGCATGTAATATTAAGCGATGCATAACGTAAGCAGACACGAAAGAGTGCGACCTCTCTTGCGGACCCGTGTAGTCCTCGAGGTCATCTGCTCGGTTGATGATGGTAATGCAGTTTTCATGGCTGCCAGCGGCGAGGAAGAAGATCTGAGGCGGCGACAGACAGTCTGGAGGCCGGATCCCTGTTGTGCTGGACCCTTCTGTCGTTGGAGCAGCTGAGCTCGGGTGGACGACGGCGCAGCAGGAGCGGGACAAACCACACAAGGTTTTCTTTGACAACTATCTGTAAGAGAAGTAATTCTGTAAGGGCTCGTTTGAATTGGAGGATTCCAACAATGCAGGGATAGGAAATAGACAGGAATAGGATAGAAATGCACGTGCAAAACAGAGAATTTAAAAACACAGGATTTCTGCCAATCTGGGTGTTTGATTCACAACAATTGGAAGATCACAGGATGCAAATAAGCATGGTGAGATTAAGTCAAACCACAAGAAAATGTACGGTTATAATGCTATTATGCTACTATCTCTTAGTCTTGTGCTTCATGAATAGGAATTTGTAAAGGAGGACAAGTGAAAATTAAAATTCCTACGTTTTTTCTGTCAAGGAGACACTAAAGGAACAAATCTGTGTGCTCAGTGGACAATATATATAACATGTAGAGTAAAAAAGAGATGCAACAAGTGTACAACCTCTTTGGCGAAGCCATTTCAATCTCAGCGTGATTGGGTTGGCCAGTGAGGATGCTCCGGCTGACTTTGCTGTCGGAGGAGGGGAAGAAGATCTTAGGCGTCTATAGATGGAGCCCGAGGTACTGCTCCGCTGTGATGGAGGGTTTCGTCATTGGAGCAGCTCCGGTGAGTTTTACGACGCCGAGGCTGAAGCAGGACAAGAGAGACAACGAATAATGTTAACCTGAGTGGAATTCTAATAACATCTCCAGCACATGACGTAAAATACATAACCACAAAGTGCTAGATGTAAAATACATCTCTGAACTTAACTGTCGAAACTGAACTTTGCTATCGAAACTAAATTTTGCTGTCGAAACTGAACGCACTAACAAGGTGAGGCTACACGTTAGTCGACTGACTTTTTCATCTCTGGTCAGTCGATTTTGCAGCCGTTGGATACGAAATCAAGGGCCTGCGGTTCATCTTCAACCTCCACCCCCTGAGCCGCCAGCCACCACCGGCCAAACAACAGCCCCCCACCGCTCACGGTCGGCGGTGCGCCGCCCCGTCCGCCCCGAAAACACTCCCCACCGCCGGTCCGCCGCCACCCTCTAGGCCCCCCCATGCCGAGCTTTTTCTCCGGCGATCCCCACGCCACCGCCCCGCCAACGCCCCGCCACCG
>NC_041386.1:62025729-62028511 GCF_002162155.2 Triticum dicoccoides | reverse complement strand
CCTCCCCACCCCCTGAAAATCAACTGACCCAAAAGTCGATTTAGTCGACTGAAGTGTAGCTAAATCGGAGCAGCATCACAAGCAAGAGCAAGAGCGAGAGCAGCAGCGCGAGCAAGAGCAATAGCAAGAGCAGACCAGGCAGGAGACCGAGAGCAAGAGCAGAGCAGCAGCGCGAGCGAGAGCTAAAGCAGCAGCAGCTCCTACTGATGTGGACGTCGCCGCCGAGGGAGCGACGCCGTGGAGGAAGTGGCCGGCGACGCCGTCGTAGATGGAGCCGCACCGTGTTGGCTCGGGACCGAGCGCCGACAGCACCATGAGATCGATTCAAGAAGAAAATGCGGCGATTAGTGTACAACCTCTTTGGTGGCGCCGATTAGGCCGCAGCTTCATCCTAGGAAACAGTGATGATGATGCTCTTCCGGTGGTGCAGGTGAAGACGGCGGTGTGGGAATGGAGGTGGTGCGAAAGACGAGGGGAACATCGGGGCAACTCCTTGGAGGTGGAGGACGGGGTGGCTGAACTGGCGGGACGATGAGATCGACGACGGATCCTCATCCGGTACGGTGGATGAGGGACATCGGGGTGTTGTTGTCGACGATGTCGTCGGGGAAGAGGCTCCGGCTGGATGGCGGACGTAGCAGGGTGTGGGGTTTCGTAGCGGGTTTTCGTGGCCTCGTTATACGAATGGGTGGGTGGATGGGATGGCAGTGGGGAACCATGGCTTAGAGACGCGCTTGTCCGAAATGTGGGGTAAGTTACAAAAGTACCCCCACCGATTTGAGGCGGTTCTTTCGGTTCAGGGGTACCACGGGCATTTCGCGTGTCGGGATTTCACAGGAGGTGGGAGTTTTCGTGTGTGTTGTAATTTCAGAATAGCAAGGCGCGGGTTGAGATGGAGGGAGTTGTCGGAGCACAACGAGACAAAGATATATCTTAAATATTTCGGGCTAACAAGGCGCGGGTTGAAATTTCCGGAAAAGCCTAACGTGTACTGTACCAAATCAATGCGCACTACAAATGTCATTCAAAACTTTGAATTCATGTTATGTTCAATTAAAATATTTCACTACGTGTATAATGCATGCAACCTACTACTCAAATGAACGTTTTAGTGCATTCCAAACGTATATACTACCGCTTCAATATGAACTAAATTTGAATTCGTTTCTCTTATTTAATAAGATCTACAGTAATGATTGTTGTGAAGTCAAAGCATTTGAATTCGTTTATCTGTTTTAATAAGATCTACAATCATCATTATTGTCAAGTTAAACCATCGTTTGTGTATTATCTTCACATCACACCACATGATTAGTCTCGAGTTACATATGAACTATGTGTACTATATGAACTCGAACTAGATTTTTTTGAATCCACTTTATTTTGATTTCAAGTCACATTACATTTCTAGCTCTAGCTAGATCTTCATAATCTAAACCATGTCTCATATGTATAATGTGTTTATCACATTATGTATGGTGCCCCGCCCCCTACACCTACAAGTATTTACATGTGAGTTGCAAACACCACACATTACCACAAATTGAAATAAAATGTGAGAATGTTCGATATATAGTATTGTTTAGATTGTTCGATATTTAGTTGTAAGCTGCAAACGCCACACATTATCACAAATTCAAATAAAATGTGAGATTGTTTGATGTATAGTATGGTGTAGATTGTTCAGCATTTAGCTGTGAGTTGCAAACGCCATGCATTATCACATTATGGTATAACATGTGCACAGCACGTGAATCACCGCTATATTCATGCATGCAATGTTTAAAACACTATGATCTCCTATTCAAATATATGAATCTGCTTTCATATCAAATTATGATCTTTGTTAGTCTCTTACACCCACACAATCCTCTAACCTTTGTAGCTACCACTAACTTTCTCTCGTGCATGCACACGCCCTCCTCGCCCTCCCCCTCCCTCGGCGTTCTATACACTGGGCACATTCATTTTTTTCTTTAGGTCGTTCTCCTAGAGTATCCACAACTCCTTTCCGACACACACCGATCGATAAACCTCTCCAGCGATGCCTGCCTACAACATACACACACACCTTCAATCTCCTCCTTTATGTTTCCTTGCCTCGTGTCTCTCATACGGTCAGACACACGTGTAAAATCTCGCCCCTCTTTTCATCAATCTCACAACCGCACACTCCTCCCTGTATCTAGCTAGTAGTTGGGACTCTCGCACCACCTCCTAGCTCCATTCTCTCTGTCTATCCGTCTCGCTGGGCCTTATTTGCCTCTAACAAATGGACGTACACCGACCGATCTCTCGCTATACATATAGCTAGCTAGGTCCTTATAACTCGTTTTTACCGACACGTCAATCGATCTACCTCATTAGTTGTGTCTCTCCCTTCCTCCGACCAACAGCAATTGATCTACCGATCTAGTTAGGTTTGCTTACCAAACACATGGTTCCCCTTCATCATCCATGGATGCGTCCCGACAGATCTATCACGCAGAGGCACACACAGAAACACATCCCCACTCTTATTGATAACATTGCAGTTCCACCCTCAGTTTGTCTAATAGGCCTCTCCCACCATCTTCGAGAAGCAACTCCATCACCCACCCAGCACTCTACCCCTCTCCCACCCTCTCCCTCCCTCTCTCTCTCCTCTCTCTCTCTCTCTCTCTCTCTCTGTCCCATCATATTTCCCGTCCTTCAGTTATGTATGGATGTCGACCGATCTCCCTCAAGACAAAGCTGGGTCTTTCCTTCTCAACACATATACAAGTCGTTCTACCTCTATAGT
>NC_041386.1:62014861-62025328 GCF_002162155.2 Triticum dicoccoides | reverse complement strand
CCTCTAACGTTCCATTAGGCCGGTTGCCCTATATCTTTGACTTGCACACACACACACACACACACACACAATTTTGATGGCTCTCTTCATCGATCTCGCACCCACCCACTTGATCCTCTCTTCGACTCTATTGATAGCTATGACCCCTCCCTCTCTTCTCGTGGATTGCCCGACCCTCTATGTATGATATGGATAGGCCTCCATTTCACACACATTGCATGCAAAATTTTGTTCGAGATGTCATCGACAAATATTCCCACAAATAATTCACGAAATCAACCCCCACCCCAAAACAAAAAACACTCACGAACGCGGTTTGTATCTCTCTCACACACCCACGTAGGTGGGGGACATGCACGAAGAGAAGAGGTGCATGCACGACGCACGTACTCCCGTCTCTTTCCCAACCACACCCGCGCGGGTACACTATGGAGCTCATTTCTGTACGAAAAAGGCAGCCCACGTGGCAATTTGGCACGTGTACTGGTTGTCCACTTGGTGGAGGGAGGATCGTCTACCATGGGTGAACAAACAAATTGCGACTTGACGTGTTATGTTAAAAAAAGAGGCAAACCATGTGGGGCCTACCTTAGAGGCAAGGCTCTATACACTGGAGTACTTTTGATGTGTCCCGTCAACTCGCAGAACGAGGAGAAGCTTGCTTAGTACGCCGTCTCCCCTGTTCCTAAATATAAGTCTTTGTAAAGATTTTACCATGAACCACATGCGGATGTATATAGATGCATTTTAAGTGTAGATTCATTCATTTTGTTCCGTATGTAGTGGAATCTCTACAAAGACTTATCTACTAGTAATAGCTAGCCCCCACTACTAGGAATTCTCTATCCTCTCCTTGAGCCACATCATCAAAATTGACGTAGCCGTTAGATGAAGTAAATCAGTCCATAATGGTCGTCTGATCTAGACGTTGAGAGGCTCCGCACTAAGCCACATGCAAGCATGCAGAAATACCGTGGCACATGCATGTGAGTGGGTTTCAAATCACATCAACATGTCTGCATGCAAGCATGCACCGGTAGCATGCATGTAAGTGAGCTTTTAAGTCCCATTAACATGTCAAAAAGAAAAATATAATCCCATTATGCAGTAGGTGTTGGCTGATATTTTTTCCTTATGTGGGATGATCTAAATGATGATGGGAGTTTATTTAGTTTGTCTACCACATTTTTCATGCGGTTATAGAGTTTTTTTAGTTCTATGAAATCGATAATTTTGCGCAGGGAGATACACCGCTGTTCCGCGGCAACGCGCGGGGACTCATCTAGTACTCCCTCTGTTCCTAAATATTTGTCTTTCTAGATATTTCAACAAGTCACTACATACGGAGCAAAATAAGTGAATCTATACTCTAAAATATGTCTACATACATCCGTATGTGGTAACCATTTGAAATCTCTAGAAAGACAAATATTTAGGAACGGAGGGAGTAATATTTAGGAACAGAGGGAGTACTATGTAAAGAGTTAGGTGTCGCATGGTGATAGTGTGAGGTGGGCCATGTAATCACTGATCCTGCGTGTTTTCACTGCTCTTGCACGCCTCCACTGTAAGAATGAAGAAAATTGTAATCTAGTAGTAGTACCTCCTTTCGCCGAAAGCGTGGGACATCCAGCAGTCCTACCACCTCAGTAATAAAGACCAATGAGTCGTCAAATCACATAGACCCAGCAGTAACCATCACTCTTGCGCTAGTGAGAGGTCGCGTTCGCTCTGCCCGGGCATGAATCCGGCACCGATTCTTTGGAGCGGCGCTAACCGTTTCGGGCGGGAAGCGTGTGCGGGCGATGGAGGGGCTTTGGGTGGGCCAGGCTGGTCAGGAGCGGGCGTGGCAGCTATCTGCATGTCCCTACCGGACACGCACGGAAACGAGAGGGTGCACCGACTCTCATGGCTAAAATCGTACACAACACAACATCTCTCTATAGGAGTAGGTCGATCTATCGCTCTCTCTAACACACACATGTTGTTAAACACACACACACACACGCGCGCGCGCGTGCGCGCACACACACACATGCACCTTGGTCCCATTGCACCTTCTAACTTGAGGTCTCGGGTTCGATAACTACACTTGAGCATAATTTGTGCCAGGAGGATTCTTTGACTGGTCAAAATGTTTTCTAGGGTTTGCACGCTTCACACTATCTCTCTAGTATATATATATATATATATATATATATATATATATATATATATATATATATATATATATATACACGCTGGAGCCTCAGCGCTTGTAGTTGCTCTCTTCACACTCTCTCGCCCTCTCCCTTCGTTCTGAATTACTTGTCGCAGGTATGGATGTATCTAGATGTATTTTAGTTCTAGATACATCCATTTCTTCGACGAGTAATTTGGAACGGAGGGAGTTGTTGCTCTCTTCACACTCTCTCGCACTCTCCAGATCTAAACAAGACTTCGTTGGCCTCTCTCTCCCCTCACTGCTGCTCAAAGAGCCAGCAGGATCCGTCCACCGGGAAGGGAAGGAGGCTTAACGTTGTCGCCGTCAGCGAGGGACTACCGGCGCAGCTGTTCACTTTCCACCCAGCGGCGGCGCGGGAGGGCCTCCGACCCCTTCTTCTTCGCCGCCGTCCCGTCGCCCACCGAACAACACCCCAAGAACCTTAAGGTATAATTTACTTACTCCACATGCATTGCTCCAGCTGCATGTATACCATGAATCTAGGATGTGGTTGAAATAGGAAAGGAGTGGGGGGAAGTAGTGGGAAAAGTTGTATATAGCATGAATCTAGGACGTGGTTCAAAGAGGAAATGAAGGGGGAAAGTTGTATAGCATGAATCTAGGACGTGGTTCAAAGAGGAAAGGAATGGGGGAAAGTAGTGGGGAAAGTTGTATCGCATAAATCTAGGACGTGGTTCAAAGAGGAAAGGAAGGGGCGAAAGTACTAGTTCAAAAAGGAAAGGAAGGGATAAGGTTGTAGAGTTTGAGCAGGACTAGATTTGCTGCGCTCACATAGGGAAAGGTGTCTAAAGATAACAAAACTGGGACCAACACAAATATGCTCCTTGGTTGTTTGTTCTTTGTTGCAACAGACTGTGCATGACCACAGTACATCGGTAGATGCACATGGTGCTGGTGCATCCACTGTCCCGTGCAACTCATTAGCTGTTGTTAATCTAAGGCCCTGTTTGGTTAAAAACTACCTAGTCCCTACCTGCTTGGTTCCGGGGACTAAACATGGACTAGAGGTTATTAAATGACATGCTAAAAGACCATGTTACCCCTAGTAATGAACTAATAGAGACAAGGTGCGATGCGTGGCAGGGGCAACTGTTGGAAAAAGTCCCAAAAAGACTCCCTCGGGGTCTTCTTTCTTTAGTCCCAAATGCCCACTTTTAGTCCCTAAAAGTCCCTCCTGTTTGGTTTAGGTGGGACTGACACGGAGTTTTTTTAGTCCCTACACCAAAATGTCCCTGTAAACAAACACCCTCTAATAATGCCGCTGGAAAATTGATGCAATGCCACAGTTAAAAGCAAATTACATGTTTAACGAATTTTATTGTTAATATAATCTCTATGTTAATATTAATCAATGCCACCGTTTTGAGAAATGCTACTGTCTTGCTTTCTTTCCCATTTAGATAAGGTAGATGCTTCTTTTTGTTGGCTTCTGTGTCATCCACGATTATTGACCACTAATTGTTTCCTTTGCACCTCTGTGTAAACAGGGTTATCTACTTCACCTCGTTGCCATTGTGACCTTTTGTTGCACTACACAAAACGCTTTTGTTTTAAGAGTGTTTTGTGCAGTTCAACCAAAATGTCACACCGACAAGGTTGCTTGATTGCTTGATCTTAGTGGAACTGGACAAGAGGAGATCTTACTTCCTATCGGTTAAGGCGAATTTGGTTTAGATCTTCTTCTTGTGAGTTGTTTGAATTCTGCATCATGAGAAGTCAGTACTAGCCTTCTTTCACACGATTTTGCAGTGTGCTTTCATATGTTGTGCTACTTGTACGATAATGTTGCTTGATTTTAGTGAACTGCACAAATGGAGACACGACTTCCAATCTGTATGTGCACCGTAATATCCCATTGAGGTAAGATAAGGATATTTCACAACTGCTGGCCTGTATTTTGCCACTTTCATCAGAAAATTAAGTTTAGTACTATACTTGTGCTCCCTAATTGACATGCCAAATCTTACATTGAAGGTGAAGCTTGTCTGTTATTGAACCAAGTGATGAAGGGGAAGAACAAGCGGAAGAAAAACAAAAATCAACTCCCGGTGCTATAATGAAGCACTGGAACTGTGATGACACAAGTAATGATATAGTTTTGCATCTTAATTTATTGTTATGGCTGGAACGAGCAATTGTTTTGCCACTGATTTGATGCCACTCTTAATGTAATATGTAATTATCTCAACTTGTGCAAACAGGGATCTTCTTTGAAGATACCATATATTTTAGTGGAACTGCACAAGAAGATGTTGGAAACATTAAACTAATCGAGGAGTATATAGTAAGCATGGCCACCACCGTAGATAGTAACAGATGGTTCTGGAGAAGTGCTTCATCTATATGCTCTACACAATAAGCCTCCTGACAAAGGTTGGTACTCGCCCACTGATTTCATCCATATGATTGAGCTTTGTCATCTCTATTGGTGGTGTGCTACTATTTAGATACTGTCATGAAAAGTGGTATTGTCCTTGAGAAGTGCTTCATCTGTGCTATTTTAAATATTTCCTTTCCTTTTTTCAAGCAAACAGGGATGCTAGCATTTAGTAGTCCTCTTGTCTTTGCACAACAGGATCATCTTCCTCTGAAGAAGAATATGGAGTACGTGAAGTGAGTAGTTCCTATTATGCCAGGATGAAGAAGCCATGTCTATCTTCTCATCAGAAGGAGCAGTTGAAGGATGGTTACATTACTCCCCACAAGACCAAACTAACTTTAGCTCAGAAGGACCGACAAATCTCCATCTTTTTGCTGTGATGCACGAGTACAATGTTGTTCTAGGATTCTTTCTGGTGAGTTCCATTTTTCTAAAAGTGTGCTCTAGATGGACCACGTATGTGCCTCTTGAAACTGTCAATTCATAGTACAATTTCTTTATACTAATCACTTTTTTGTATTTGTGCAAACAGGGGTGCTCAGCTTGATTTCAATGGGAATTGCACAAAATGTTCATGAATACATCGAATCATTCCTTTCCACCATAAGAAAGGAGGTGCCAATAAGTTCAAGGCGTTGCAACATATAAGGGCAAAATCATACAAGCTACGCGCGAATTTGGTTGATTTTGGTGGAACTGCACAAAAAGAACAGTTGGTTTATTTAGCACGAGGGGCCATGTCAATGTCCAAACTGATGGCAAACCCTGCCCATTCCACAATCGTAGGCATTTGATATTTTGGAATGGGACAACCTTGTCAAATTTTGCTCATTGATTTTAGCAAGACATGCGTTTGATATTTTCAAATGGGACGCCCTTTGCTGTCAGCAGCTTCGATCATTTTTTTCTTTATTCTTTAGTTGTGAAGTAAATATTGCCTCTGACATGTGAGTCGCTGAGATGCATAATCATCGATTGTTTTGAATGTTCTCTATGAATTGCCAAGCCTGTGTGTTTGATTGCAATGTACAGAAACGCTAAAAAGCTGCTCAAACTCTTTGTACTCCTTCTGTTCCTTTTTACTTCGCGCATTATGAAAGTGCATACTTTTTTGTATAAGATTGGTCAAAGTAGAGATACTTTGACCGCAGACAAAACTTGTATGCAGACTAGAAAGGACCGGAGGGAGTACATGTGAAACTGCTGCAAACGAGGTGATCACCCTAGGAATAATGCTAGTACGTATTGTTTTGCATGTTCATCCAATGCCAGTGATACAGGAATTCGAACTAATCGAAATAAATTCATTCATACACGGTCGGATTTCATATAAACATGCCAGATTTCATTACATTTCATACATTCTTCAACTAAAAAGGGGTGCGCTGGAGGTATAATTAATTAACCGAAGCTACCCACCTATGTCCCCTGAGCCGAATAGAAGCTTTAGTGACATAACTGCAGGTGCAGTTGCGTAACTGACATGTGGCCTGTTGGGCCCACGTGTCAATCAGCCAACTGCACCAGCAGTTAACTAGAAGCAACGTTCTTCTCCAGCGCAGCTCTCCGACTCCACATCGCCGCCAAGAAGCTAACCGGCCATCAATGGTCAACCCGCCTAGCTTGGCTTCAACCGGAGGGAAGCAGCGCTGGCCTTACTTCGACCCAAGCGGTGGCGACCTACCGTGTTCTACTCTTCCTCGTTTTCTGTGTGGCACGGCCTCGTTGGCAGTGGGGCGGGGCCTCGGCGGAGCCGGCGATGTCCTCTGCCTCGTTGTTGGCGGGGCGGGGCCTCGGCGGAGCTGGCGGTGTCCTCTGCCTCGTTGTTGGCGGGGCGGGGCCTCGGCGGAGCCAGCGGTGTCCTCTGCCTCGTTGTTGGCAGGGCGGGGCCTCGGCGGAGCCGGCGGTGTCCTCTGCCTCGTTGTTGGCGCCGTGGGGCCTCGGCGGAGCAGGGCCTCATCGACGCCAGCGGAACAGGGACTCATCGGGGCCGACATTGTCCTCTACCTCATCCTCGGTCTCACCAAACAGTGCCTCGCCCGCTTCCCTCTTTGCTAGCCTCTTTCTAGGCAGCCGCAGCCTCCGCCACCTACATGCGGTTCCGCCAGCGCTCGAGGCGGCCCTTGCGGGCGGAGAGGTACGAGTCGAGCAGCACCTCCTGCTCCGCCTGCTCCGCGGCGATCTGCTCCTTCGCCTGCAGGTGCTCCTCGAGGAGATGGTGGTTGTAGGCGGCGTCGGCCTGCGCCTCCTGGAACTGCTCCTCATGCATCTGCCTCACCCTGCCCATATATTGGGCACGGGCCTCGCCGATGGTCATGGTGCAATGCACCGGCGAGGATGGCACGGAGGAGGGGGTTGGCGCCGGATCGTCGATTACCATGTTCTCCATTGGGACATCGTCGTCCTCCGGCTGCCTGCCGGCCAGCTGGTCGGCAGCAATGGCTGCCATCTCCTTGTGGTCCGTCGTCCACCCGTCCTGAAGAGCGCTGGAGCGCGAGGAAGCCATGGTGGGCAGTAGTGGTGTGGACAGGAGAAAGGGAACGGATGCGGATGGCTGCGGCTATGGCCTGCGCAGCAGTTTATATAGCAATGGTGGGCGGGCGGAGGAACGGATGTGTGGCGCTGGAGTAGCTGCCTCGGCAACCGTGTATCATTAATGTGGGCGGCAGATGGACGGACGGACGGCACTTGTGTCGTTTGAAGGCGGAGCAATCGCCTGCACCGAGAAGCGGGGAGGGCGGCGCTGACTGTTTCGGGCGGAAAGCGCGCGCGGGCAAGGAGATGACTTTACTTGGAGAGGATGACAATGGGGACCCATCAGGTCCATAGCCTCCTTATTTTATATATATATATATATATATATATATATATATATAACTATAATTTATTTTGCTTCCTCCTGGTTTCCTGACATCACGGTCCCACACCATTGTCAACCTATGTAGTACTCCTTCCTTTCCGGTTTATAGGGCTTATCTCAAAATTTTAGTTTTTCCATTTTATAAGGCTCAATTTGGTTGTTCCCCATCACATGTTCAGACTTCAAGGTGCATTAAATCATTGCATGCAAGTATTAAGAGAAAACTGACCAATGCATGCACTTTATGCATGCATGCATTGCAATTAATGCATTCGTAAACATAAATTTTTGAGGAAAACAAGAGCATTAATTGGGTGCTTTTGCAAACTACAAAAAATATTCCACCACTCATCATCTACCTTGGTTGGTGAGATTTTTGAATTGAGCCTTATAAACCAGAAATGAGGGAGTAGTCAATAAACGAGAGAATTGCACAAGAAGCGACCGACAGCTGGGACCAAGCAGCTCGAGCAGTATTTGTGTTTTTGAGGTGTGAGCACTGCAGAGTTTATCAATGTTTAGCCCAGATATTAATTTTTCTCCTCTGAACAACAACGAAAACATCGCTGAAGGTATTAACTGGGCGGGCTATGGCCCGTCTAGCCCAGGCCAGATATCCAGCCCAGATATTAATTTTTTTTCAAGTTAAAAATGGCTAGCCTAGCTATACTTTTTTTATAGGAATACCCAGGCAAGGTCAAGTTGTTATTCTCCACCCCGCTGGGCTGCAAATCTTTCCTAGGAGGGATGCATTAGGATTAACAAGAAAATGGGCTTTAAGAAATAAGAAATGGGATGTAATTATAGAAACTGGGCAGTAACTATTAAAAATGCATCAAATACGTGATTACTTTATAAAATATTATTTTTGGATATTGAAAATTTTAATTTCATTAATTGTTGCGAGCGCAATGTTTCGTTGGATTTTTACGCAATATAAATTTATATTGAAATAGTATTTAATCTGACTAGAAATTTCGGGATAAAAATATTTCGGATCTCATCAAAATGTGGGAAATTGTATTGAATTCTGTTTTGAACGGTTGGTTGAAATGGGTTGCACTTTTAACAAACTGTAAACAGGCTGTAGTAAATTCCATTAGAATTCAAAAATGGGCTACACATTCTTACAAATCTCAAATGGGCTATAAGTTCTCCGCGACACACTTCTGGCCTTACTAAGTTGATGCGTCCCCTAAAAAACAGAGTTGATGCGTTATAGTCAACACACGGTTCTAGTACCAGTGGCCGTTGGATGTCCATCCAACGGATGCCATGCTTCTTCTTCAATCTCGGATATTCTAGCTTCACCCGCCCAAAAAATGATTCCTTCCCCTGACATCTGGGGCGCACCGTTTCGGAAGCTAGCCTGTGGGTCTACTAAGTTGACGTACCAAGGGCTTTGTCAACTTAGTCAATATAAACGATTCTAGCTGCAGTGACCGTACGATATCCATCCAACGGCCGTCGTGCTTCTTCAACCTCTGGTCTTCTTTTGCTCCAGCCGCCCAAAGCAGCATCGGTCGTGCCGCCTGCTCCTGCCTCCCGTGGCCGGCTGTGCTGCCGCGGAGGCCTCACCGCCCCCTACTACTCCCACCGCTGGCCAGTCCATCCCTCCACTCACCCACACCCACTGTTATTCTGCGGCAACAGCAGCGCAGCTGAACCAGTGAACCCTCGTACTCCTCTCAGCGTGTGCATCCACTGCCGCGTCTTCCCCGGCTTCGCGTCGTCCCCTTCCTAGGCCTCGCTGTCGTCCACCGCCCTGGTGCTCTCGGCGTGGCATGGTCAACGTGGTCAAGGACGACTTCCATCGGACGTGGACTGTACATGGAGAGGCTGATAGCTGGGTCCACAACAGCCGCAAGGAAGTGGCTCCTTATTACGCGCAAAATAATTATTCCTCCACCTGACAGAGGGGACCCACCGGACAGGCTACCGTATTTCGCGAAAAAAATGATTCGCCCCCTGACTGCTGGGACCCACGAGCTACATCTGCGCATGCAAGGAAGTGCGTCCGGGAAAAAACGATTCGCCCCCTTACTGCTGGGACCCACTAGCTACATCTTCGCATGCAAGGAAGTGCGTCCGAAAAAACGATTCGCCCCCTGACTGTTGGGACCCACCAGCTACACCTTCGCATGCAAGGAAGTGCGTCCGGGCAAAAAAAATGATTCACCCCCTGACTGCTGGGACCCAGCAGCTACACCTTCGCATGCAAGGAAGTGCTTCCGGGCAACAAAAAACGATTCGCTCCCTGACTGCTGGGACCCACCTGCTACATCTTCGCAGGCAAGGAAGTGCCTGACAGTCGGGACCCACCTGGTCGAAGCGTACGTAAAGTTGTCATTCTGGTCGCGAACGTGTACATACATACTGGTCGATGTAGAGGCGCGCACGTGTCGTAGTAGAGGCGCGCACGTGTCGTAGTAGAGGCGCACACGTAGCATGTACACGTACGTACATCGGCCAGGGTGCAAGAAAGAAAATATGGCCACGTATGTGTACATACGGGCGGGGTCTCGAATGCCTACTCGCGCATACGTACGGCCAGGGCTTGTGTACATGGCTGTGTCGGAACGGAGAAACAGCGTCGTCGTCGTGTTCATGGGGAGGCAGCGTCGTCGTCGTGTTCATGGGGAGGAAACGGAATGCGTCGTGTTCATGGGGAGGCAACGGAATGCGTCGTGTTCATCGAGAGGCAACGGAACGTATGGGAGCCAACCGGCTGGATCGGAACGGAATGCGTGGTTGTGTTCATCGGGGGGGCTTGGACGGAATAGGCGATGGAAACGAGGCCTGAACGGGGTCCTGTTGATCGGGAGGGTTCTGGCGTACCGCAAAACGGACCTCCTACGGTCGAAACGGGGGTCCTGTTGATCGAGAGGGGTGTGGCGTACCACAAAACGGACAAAACGGACCTCCTACGGTCGAAACGGGGGTCCTGTTGATCGGGAGGGGTGCGGCGTACCGCAAAACAGACGAAACGGACCTCCTACGGTC
>NC_041386.1:61919144-62014491 GCF_002162155.2 Triticum dicoccoides | reverse complement strand
ACTGTTCATCCCAGAGGCAGCATCGATCGGCTTCAGTTAGTAGCAGTAGCGAAGGAATCGCTCGATCGGGTTCAGTTAACATCCATCGATGATCGCTCGGGTTCAGTAACGCGTAGCCTGCAGTGCAATCGCTCGAGTTCAGTTAGAGCCCAACGCCTCGCTCAGGTTCAGTTAGAGCCAACGCCTCGCACATACGCGCGTACGTGTACGAGAGAAACGCGCATCGCTCGGCCCCCGACCTCCCACCGTAACCGGGAACTCCCCAAAAAATTTCTCCCCCTCGCTTCTACCATGTTTTTCCCGTCATGGACGGCCCAAAGAATGTCATGCAGCTGCGTCTCCGGCCCGCCCAGGGCGAAAAGCCCATTTTTTGTCATGATTTTTTGTCATAGAAGTAGGAGCCCAGCACATCTATGATGATACCGGGTTTTGTCAGAATTATCGTCATAGAAGTGTCATATGTATGACAGAAAAAAATTTCGTTCGGTCCAAAATGTCACGGATCGTCATAGACTGGTCACTGAAAGCGGAACTGCCTGAAGTATTTGGCGGATAAGAAGGATGGCAAGGTGAACAAAGGTATATGTGATATACATGTTATTGATGTGTACCTTACTAGAGCTCGCAGTAGCACCTGGGTATTTGATACTGGTTCTGTTGCTAATATTTGCAACTCGAAACAGGGGCTACGGATTAAGAGAAGATTGGCTAAGGACGAGGTGACGATGCACGTGGGAAATGATTCCAAATTCGATGTGATCGCGGTCGGCACGCTACCTCTACATCTACCTTCAGGATTAGTTTTAGACCTAAATAATTGTTATTTGGTGCCAGCGTTGAGCATGAACATTATATCTGGATCTTGTTTGATGCGAGATGGTTATTCATTTAAATCTTAGAATAATGGTTGTTCTATTTATATGAGTAATATCTTTTATGGTCATGCACCCTTGAAGAGTGGTCAATTTTTGATGAATCTCGATAGTAGTGATACACATATTCATAAAATTGAAGCTAAAAGATGCCGAGTTGATAATGATAGTGCAACTTATTTGTGGCACTGCCGTTTATGTCATATTGGTGTAAAGCGCATGAAGAAACTCCATTCTGATGGACTTTTGGAATCACTTGATTATGAATCACTTGGTACTTGCGAACCATGCTTCATGGGCAAGATGACTAAAACGCCGTCTCCGGAACTATGGAGCGAGCAACAGATTTGTTGGAAATCATACATACTGATGTGTGTGGTCCGATGAATGTTGATGCTCGCGGGCGAGTATCGTTATTTTATCACCTTCACAGATGATTTGAGCAGTTATGGGTATATCTACTTAATGAAACATTTGAAAAGTTCAAAGAATTTCAGAATGAAGTGGAAAATCATCATAACAAGAGAATAAAGTTTCTACAATCTGATCATGGAGGAGAATATTTGAGTTACGAGTTTGGTCTTCATTTGAAACAATGCGGAAAAGTTTCGCAACTCACGCCACCCGAAACACCACGGCGTAATGGTGTGTCCGAACGTCATAATCGTACTTTACTAGATATGGTGTGATCTATGATGTCTCTTCTGATTTACCGCTATCATTTTGGGGTTATTCTTTAGAGACAGCTGCATTCACGTTAAATAGGGCACCATCTAAATCTGTTGAGACGACGCCTTATGAACTGTGGTTTGGCAAGAAACCAAAGTTGCCGTTTCGTAAAGTTTGGGGCTGCGATGCTTATGTGAAAAAGCTTCAACTTGATAAGCTCGAAACCAAATCGGAGAAATGTGTCTTCATAGGATACCCAAAGGAGACTGTTGGTACACCTTCTATCACAGATCTGAAGGCAAGATATTCGTTGCTAAAAATGGATCCTTTCTACAGAAGGAGTTTCTCTCGAAAGAAGTGAGTGGGAGGAAAGTAGAACTTGATGAGGTAACTATACCTTCTCCCTTATTGGAAAGTAGTTCATCACATAAATCTGTTCCTGTGACTCCTACACCAATTAGTGAGGAAGCTAATGATGAAGATCATGTAACTTCAGATCAAGTTACTACCAAACCTCGTAGGTCAACCAGAGTAAGATCTGCACCAGAGTGGTACGGTAATCCTGTTCTGGTGGTCATGTTACTTGACCACAATGAACCTACCAACTATGAGGAAGCGATGATGAGCCCAGATTCCGCAAAATGGCTTGAGGCCATGAAATCTGAGATGGGATCCATGTATGAGAACATAGTGTGGACTTTGGTTGACTTACCCGATGATCGGCAAGCCATCGAGAATAAATGGATCTTCAAGAAGAAGACTGACGCTGACGGTAATGTTACTGTCTACAAAGCTTGACTTGTTGCGAAAGGTTTTTGACAAGTTCAAGGAGTTGACTACGATGATACTTACTCACCCTAGCGATGCTTAAGTCCGTCCGAATCATGTTAGCAATTGCCGCATTTTATGATTATGAAATTTGGCAAATGGATGTAAAGACTGCATTCCTGAATGGATTTCGGGAAGAAGAGTTGTATATGATGCAACCTGAAGGATTTATCGATCCAAAGGGTACTAACAAAGTGTGCAAGCTCCAGCGATCCATCTATGGACTGGTGCAAGCATCTCGGAGTTGGAATAAACGTTTTGATAGTGTGATCAAAGCATATGGTTTTATACAGACTTTTGGAGAAGCTTGTATTTACAAGAAAGTGAGTGGGAGCTCTGTAGCATTTCTAATATTATATGTGGATGACATATTGCTGATTGGAAATGATATAGAATTTCTGGATAGCATAAAAGGATACTTGAATAAGTGTTTTTCAATGAAAGACCTCGGTGAAGCTGCTTATATATTGGGCATCGAGATCTATAGAGATAGATCAAGACACTTAATTGGACTTTCACAAAGCACATACATTGATAAAGTTTTGAAGAAGTTCAAAATGGATCAAGCAAAGAAAGGGTTATTGCCTGTGTTACAAGGTGTGAAATTGAGTCAGACTCAATGCCCGACCACTGCAGAAGATAGAGAGAAAATGAAAGATGTTCCATATGCTTCAGCGATAGGCTCTATCATGTATGCAATGATGTGTACCAGACCTGATGTGTGCCTTGCTATTAGTTTAGCAGGGAGGTACCAAAGTAATCCAGGAGTGGATCACTAGACAGCGGTCAAGAACATCCTAAAATACCTGAAAAGGACTAAGGATATGTTTCTTGTTTATGGAGGTGATAAAGAGCTCGTCGTAAATGGTTACGTCGATGCAAGCTTTGACATTGATCTGGATGACTCTAAGTCACAAAGCAGATATGTGTTTTTATTGAACGGTGGAGCTGTCAGTTGGTGTAGTTCTAAGAAAAGCATCGTGGCGGGATCTACGTGTGAAGCGGAGTACATAGCTGCTTCAGAATCAGCAAATGAAGGACTCTGGATGAAGGAGTTCATATCCGATCTAGGTGTCATACCTAGTGCATCGGGTCCAATGAAAATCTTTTGTGACAATACTGGTGCAATTGCCTTGGCAAAGGAATCCAGATTTCACAAAAGAACCAAATGTTGGGGAACGCAGTAATTTCAAAACATTCCTACGCCCACGCAAGATCATGGTAATGCATAGCAACGAAAGGGGAGAGTATCGTCTACGTACCCTCATAGACCGTAAGAGGAAGCGTTATGACAACGGGGTTGATGTAGTCGTACGTCTTCATGATCGACCGATCGAGCACCGAAGGTACGACACCTACGCGATCTGCACACATTTGGCTCGGTGATGTCCCGTGAACTCATGATCCAATAGAGCTTCGAGGGAGAGTTTCGTCAGCACGACGGCGTGATGACGGTGATGACGTTGCTACCGGAACAGGGCTTTGCCTAAGCACCGCTACGATATAAGCGAGGTGGATTATGGTGGAGGGGGGCACCGCACACGGCTAAAAGATCAATGATCAACTTGTGTCTCCATGGGGTGCCCCCTCCCCGTATATAAAGGAGTGGAGGAGGGGTAGGGCCGGCCCTCTCTCTGGCGCGCCCTGGGGGAGTCCTACTCCCTCCGGGAGTAGGATTCCCCCTTTCCTAGTAGAAGTAGGAGCCCTTCCAAGTAGGAGTAGGAGAGGAAGGAAAGAGGAGAGGGGGAGGAAGGAAAGGGGGGCCGGCCCCCTTCCCAATTCAGATTGGGCTTGGGGGTGCGCCTCCCTCTTTTCACTTCCCTCTCCTCTATTCCACTAAGGCCCAATAAGGCCTATATACTCCCCGAGGGTTCCGATAACCTCCCGGTACTCCAGAAAAGTGCCCGAACCACTCGGAACCATTCCAATGTCCAAATACAGGCTTCCAATATATAGACATTTATGTCTCGACCATTTCGAGACTCCTCGTCATGTCCTTGGTCAAATCCGGGACTCCAAACTACCTTCGGTACATCAAAACACATAAACTCGTAATACATGTCGTCACTGAACGTTAAGCGTGCGGACCCTACGGGTTCGAGAACTATGTAGACATGACCGAGACTCATCTCCGGTAAATAACCAATAGTGGAACCTGTATGCTCATATTGGTTGCTACATATTCTACGAAGATCTTTATTGGTCAAACCGCATAACGGTATACATTGTTCCCTTTGTCACTGGTATGTTACTTGCCCGAGATTCGATCGTCGGTATCTCAATACCTAGTCCAATCTCGTTACCGGCAAGTCTCTTTACTCATTCCGTAATGCTACAACATGTAACTAACTCATTAGCTACATTGCTAGCAAGGCTTATAGTGATGTGCATTACCGAGAGGGCCCAGAGATACCTCTCCGATAATCGGAGTGACAAATCCTAATCTTGATCCATACCAACTCAACAAACACTATTGGAGACACCTGTAGAGCACCTTTATAATCACCCAGTTATGTTGTGATGTTTGGTAGCACACAAAGTGTTCCTCCGGTATTCGGGAGTTGTATGATCTCATAGTCATAGGAACATGTATAGTTATGGAAAAAGCAATAGCAACAAAAACGAAACGATCATCGTGCTAAGCTAACGGATGGGTCAACTCAATCACACCATTCTCTAATAATGTGGTCCCGTTAATCAAATGACAACTCATGTCTATGGTTAGGAAACATAAACATCATTGATTCAACGAGCTAGTCAAGTAGAGGCGAACTAGTGACACTCTGTTTGTCTATGTATTCACACATGTACTAAGTTTCCGGTTAATACAATTCTAGCATGAATAATAAACATTTATCATGATATAAGGAAATATAAATAACAACTTTATTATTGATGACCCACAAGTATAGGGGATCTATCGTAGTCCTTTCGATAAGTAAGAGTGTCGAACCCAACGAGGAGCAGAAGGAAATGATAAGCGGTTTTCAGCAAGGTATTCTCTGCAAGCACTGAAATTATAGGTGATAGATAGTTTTGTGATAAGATAATTTGTAACGAGCAACAAGTAACAAAAGTAAATAAAGTGCAGCAAGGTGGCCCAATCCTTTTTGTAGCAAAGGACAAGCCTGGACAAACTCTTATATACAAGAAACCGCTCCCGAGGACAAATGGGAATTATCGTCAAGCTAGTTTTCATCACGTTCATATGATTCACGTTCAGTACTTTGATAATCTGATATGTGGGTGGACCGGTGCTTGGGTGCTTCCCTTAATTGGACAAACATCCCACTTATTATTAACCTCTATTGCAAGCATCCGCAACTACAACAAAAGTATTAAGGTGAACCTAACCATAGCATGAAACATATGGATCCAAATCAGCTCCTTACGAAGCAACACATAAACTAGGGTTTAAGCTTCTGTCACTCTAGCAACCCATCATCTACTTATTACTTCCCAATGCATTCCTCTAGGCCCAAATAATGGTGAAGTGTCATGTAGTCGACGTTCACATAACACTACTAGAGGAAAGACAACATACATCTCATCAAAATATCAAACGAATACCAAATTCACATAACTACTAATAGCAAGACTTCTCCCATGTCCTCAGGAACAAACGTAACTACTCACAAAGCATATTTATGTTCATAATCATAGGGGTATTAATGTGCATATAGGATCTGAACATATGATCTTCCACCAAGTAAACCAACTAGCATCAACTACAAGGAGTAATTAACACTACTAGCAACTCACAGGGAAAAATCCCAGACTTAGAGACAAGAATTAGATACAAGAGATGAACTAGGTTTTGAGAGGAGATGGTGCTGGTGAAGATGTTGATGGAGATTGGCCCCCTCCCGGTGAGAGGAGCGTTGGTGATGATGATGGCGATGATTTCCCCCTCCTGGAGGGAAGTTTCCCCGACAGAACAGCTCCGCCGGAGCCCTAGATTGGTTCTGCCAAGGTTCCACCTCGTGGCGGCGGAGTCTCGTCCCGAAAGCTTGCTTATGATTTTTTCCTCAATGAAGGACTCCATATAGTAGAAGATGGGCATCGAAGGGCCACCAGGGGGCCCACGAGGCAGGGGGGCGCGCCCAGGGTTGTAGGGCGCGCCCCCACCCTCGTGGCTAGGGTGTGCCCCCCTCTGGAACTTCTTGTGGTCAGTATTTTTTATATATTCTGAAAATGACTTCCGTGAAGTTTCAGGACTTTTGGAGCTGTGCAGAATAGGTCTCTAATATTTGCTCCTTTTCCAGCCCAGAATCCCAGCTGCCGGCATTCTCCCTCTTTATGTAAACCTTGTAAAATAAGAGAGAATAGGCATAAGTATTGTGACATAATGTGTAATAACAGCCCATAATGCAATAAATATCGATATAAAAGCATGATGCAAAATGGACGTATCAACTCCCCCAAGCTTAGACCTCGCTTGTCCTCAATTGAAAGCCAAAATCAAAAAATATGTCCACATGTTTAGAGATACAGGTGTCGATAAAAATAAAATACGGACATGAGGGCATCATGATCATTCTTAGAACAACATCTTATATAATTATTGTCATATAACTCAACTATCATATAGTCTTTCACAATTTCTAACACTCATGCAATACTTATGGGTATGGAGTTTTAATCGGACATAGAGAAAGATAGGGGCTTATAGTTTTGCCTCCCAACATTTTACCTCAAGGGTAATGTCAACAATAATAGTTCATGAAAACTCACATCCAATTAGCCATATATACCAGGATCTTTCCAACATATTGTGCTTGCCAAAAGATAAAATGTAAAAAGTTAAGGCGAGGATCACCATGACTCTTATGTAAGGTAGGAGATAAAAGTAAAAGATAGGCCCTTCGCAGAGGGAAGCAGAGGTTGTCATGCACTTTTATAGTTGGATGCACAAAATCTTAATGCGAAAGAACGTCACTTTATATTGCCACTTGTGATATGAACCTTTATTATGCAGTTCGTTGCTTTTATTTCTTCCATATCACAAGTTCGTATAAAGCGTATTTTCTCCCACACTAATAAGTCATACATATTTAGAGAGCAATTTTTATTGCTTGCACCGATGACAACTTACTTGAAGGATCTTACTCAATCCATAGGTAGATATGGTGGACTCTCATGGCAAAACTGGGTTTAAGGTATTTGGAAGCACAAGTAGTATCTCTACTTGGTGCAAAGATTTTAGCTAGCATGAGGGGGAAAGGCAAGCTCAACCATGTTGGATGATCCGTGGCAATATAATTTATCTTAGATGTAAGAAAACATAACCAATTATGTTGTCTTCCTTGTCCAACGTCAACTCTTTAGCATATCATATTTTAATGAGTGCTCACAATCATAAAAGATGTCCAAGATAGTATATTTATATGTGAATACCTCTCTTTCTTTATTATTTCCTATTAATTGCAACGATGACCAAAACAATGTTTGTCAACTCTCAACAAATTTTATTCATCATACTCTTTATATGTGAGCTCATTACTCTCCATAAGATCCATATGATGTCTTTGTTTCTTTTTATTTCTTCTCTTTTATTTTATTCCCTCAAGATCATGGCAAACTAATCAAGCCCTTGACTCAACACTAATCTTTATTATATAGCTCACGGACTCGATTACATAGAGGGATCATAAAGCAAAACTTAAATCTAGATCATACTAAAAACTTTTATTCTACTAGATCAAAATATTATCAAAAGGATCGAAGTAAGATAGATGGTAAAGATAAAAGTGATGGTAATACGATACCGGGGCACTCCCCCAAGCTTGGCAGTTGCCAAGGGGAGTGCCCATACCAGATACTCAATTCTTCTTTGTTGGTGGAGAGGGTGGAGTTGTTGATGATGTAGGCTTCTTCCTTAATTTGCGCTTGAGGACATAATTTTGGTCCCTTAGATCATCGATCTCCTGCTCGAGGCTCAGTATATTTTTGCATAGTTCCTGCTTGTTTTCCTACAAGAGGCGAAAAGGGATAAACTCGATCTTAGGTTTCTTTACTCTATCCGGGAGGCTTGACCTTTTGAACTCCACATGCATGTCCCCAGGTTGAGGTAATGGGACTTCATCTTCTTCTGAGCTCGTCTCCTCCCTTCCCTTGGGTTCATAGTCCTCTTCTTCTTTCGTAGTCCAACCACAATGCTCCACATCCCCATAGACCTAAGGATCTGCAAGGTAATCAGCTACAGAGCTTTCTCCTTCTGAATCCTGGGACGACATGTTGCTCTAATCTGCAACAGGACAGCTCAAAACAAAGACAGGGGATATTTGCGTGATACAGGAGTCAAAACCTTCGGGAGATTATATAATGAATTTTTACCGACCAAAATACGTATCGTACAAGAAAACGGAGTCCGGAGAGCGCATGAGGTGCCCACGAGGCAGGGGGCGCGCCCTCCACCCTCGTGGAGTCCTCGTGTCCTTCCCGCACTACTTCTTATTTTTCTATTTTTCTAAATATTCCAAAACAGAGAAAAATTGCCATTAGAACTGTTTTGGAGTCGGTTTACTTACCGTACCACGTACCTATTCCTTTTCGGAGTCTGAATCGTTCCGGAAAGTGTCCCTTATGTATTCCTCCAGGGTTACGGTTTCAATAACATTGGTTTCAACATTTATAGGATTACCTGAGATATAATGTTTGATTCTTTGACCGTTCACCACCTTCGGATTTGTGCCTTCGAAGTTGTTGATTTTTATGGCACCGGAATGATAGACCTCCTCGATAACGTAAGGACCTTCCCATTTAGGGAGAAGTTTTCCTGCAAAAAATCTTAAACGAGAGTTGTATAGCAATACATAATCACCTACATTAAACTCACGCTTTTGTATCCTTTTGTCATGCCATCTTTTAACTTTTTCTTTAAACAATTTGGCATTCTCATAGGCTTGGGTTCTCCATTCATCAAGTGAGCTAATGTCAAATAACCTCTTCTCACCAGCAAGTTTGAAATCATAATTGAGCTCTTTAATAGCCCAATATGCCTTATGTTCTAGTTCAAGAGGTAAGTGATATGCTTTTCCATAAACCATTTTATACGGAGACATACCCATAGGATATTTATATGCAGTTCTACAGGCCCATAATGCATCGTCAAGTTTCTTGGACCAGTTCTTTCTAGATCTATTAATAGTCTTTTGCAAAATTAATTTGAGTTCTCTATTACTCAATTCTACTTGACCACTAGACTGTGGGTGATAAGGAGATGCAACTCTATGATTAACATCATACTTAGCAAGCATTTTATGGAAAGCACCATGAATAAAATGTGAACCACCATCAGTCATTAAATATCTAGGGACTCCAAACCTCAGAAAAATAACTTCTTTAAGCATCTTAATAGAGGTGTTATGATCAGCACTACTAGTTGGAATAGCTTCTACCCACTTAGTGACGTAGTCAACAGCAACTAAAATATGTGTATACCCATTAGAGGCAGGAAAAGGTCCCATATAATCAAAGCCCCAAACATGAAATGGTTCAATAACAAGTTAATAATTCATAGGTATTTCTTGACTCTACTGATATTACCAATTCTTTGACATTCATCACAAGATAAGACAAACTTACGGGTATCCTTGAAAGAGTAGGCCAATAAAAACCGGATTGCAATACCTTATGTGCAGTTCTATCTCCAGCGTGGTGTCCTCCATAAGCTTCGGGGTGACACTTGCGTAGGATCTGTTCCTGTTCATGCTCAAGTACACAACATCTAATAACACCATTTACACCTTCTTTATAGAGATGTGGGTCATCCCAAAAGTAATGTCTTAAATCATAGAAAACCTTTTTCTTTTGCTGGTATGTGAAACTAGGTGGTATAAATTTAGGAACAATGTAATTAGCATAATCAGCATACCATGGAGCAGTATGAGAAGCGTTTATGACATTTAATTGTTCATCAGGAAAGCTATCATCAATAGGTAGTGGGTCATCAAAAAAAATTCTAACCTAGACAAGTTATCTGCAACGGGGTTCTCAGCTCCCTTTCTATCAATAATATGCAAATCAAATTCTTGTAGCAGGAGAACCCATCTAATAAGTCTAGGTTTTGCATCTTTCTTTTCCATAAGATATTTAATAGCAGCATGATCCGTGTGAATCGTTACTTTAGAATCAACAATATATGGTCTGAACTTATCACAAGAAAATACAACTGCTAAGAATTCTTTTTCGGTTGTAGCATAATTTCTCTGGGCATTATCTAGAGTTTTACTAGCATATTGAATAACATTTAATTTCTTATCAACTCTTTGCCCTAGAACAGCATCCACAGCATAATCACTAGCATCACACATAATTTCAAAAGGTAAATTCCAATCAGGTGGTTTTACAATAGGTGCAGAGATCAATGCTTTCTTAAGTATTTAAAATGCTTCTACACAATCATTATCAAAGACGAACGGTATATCTTTTTGTAATAAATTAGTCAGAGGCCGAGAAATTTTTGAGAAGTCCTTAATGAACCTCCTATAAAATCCGTCATGACCAAGGAAAGTTCTTATACCTTTGATGTCCTTGGGACACGACATCTTTTCAATAGCATCAACTTTAGCTTTATCAACTTCAATACCTCTTTCAGAAATTTTGTGCCCCAAGACAATACCTTCATTAATCATAAAGTGGCATTTCTCCCAATTCAAGACAAGGTTAGTTTCTTCACATCTTTGCAAAACTCGATCAAGATTGCTTAAGCAATCATCAAAAGAGGATCCATAAACGGAGAAATCATCCATGAATACCTCACATATCTTTTCACAAAAATCAGAAAATATAGCCATCATGCATCTTTGAAAGGTAGTAGGTGCATTACATAAACCAAAAGGCATACGTCTATAAGCAAAAGTACCAAAAGGACAAGTAAAAGTGGTCTTAGATTGATCATTAGCTGATACAGGTATTTGAGAGAAGCCAGAATAACCATCTAGGCAGCAAAAATGTGTATGTTTGGATAATCTTTCTAGCATTTGATCAATAAAAGGTAAGGGGTAATGATCTTTTTTAGTAGCCTTATTTAATTTGCGGAAATCAATTACCATCCTATAACCTATAATAATTCTTTGTGGAATCAATTCAGCTTTATCATTAGGAACGTTAGTAATACCTCCCTTCTTGGGAACACGATGGACAGGACTTACCCACTGACTATCAGGATAAATTATACCTGCCTCAAGGAGCTTTAGTATTTCTTTTCTTACCACTTATTTCATCTTAGGATTTAGTCGTCGTTGGTGATCGATAACCGGTTTGGCATCTTTCTCCAAATTTATTTTGTGTTGACATAGAGTGGGACTAATGCCCTTAAGATCATCAAGAGTATATCCAATAGCAGCACGGTGCTTCTTCGGAGTTTTCAATAATGTTTCTTCCTCCGCTGAAAGGTTAGCACTAATAATAACAGGATATATCTTCTTTTCATCAAGATAAGCATATTTAAGAGTATCAGGCAATGGTTTAAGCTCAAACACGAGATCACCCTTGGGTGGAGGAGGATTCCCTAAGATTTCAATAGGCAAGTTGTGTTTCAGAATAGGTCCCTGTTTAAAGAACACTTCATCTATTTCCCTTCTTTCATTCATAAACATATCATTTTCATGGTCTAGCAAATATCGTTCTAAAGGATCACTAGGAGGTACGGCAATAGAAGCAAGACCAATAATTTCATCTTTACAAGGCAATTCCTCTTCACGGTGTTGTCTACAAAATTTAGAAAAGTTGAAATCATGAGACATATCACCTAAACCAATAGTAACAACATCCTTTTTGCAGTCTATTCTAGCATTAACAGGACCCCGTGCAGTCTATTCTATCTTGTGAGGAACCAAGAACAAGAAAATCAGCAGGGTATTTAGTTTTCTCACACAAGACTTCAACATCTCTATACTACAAAAAAAGACACATCCGTGACATTTTGGGCTGAACGAAAAAAAAATTATGTCATACATATGACACTTCTATGACGATAATTGTGACAAAACTCGGTATCATCATAGATGTGGTGGGATCCTACTTCTATGAAAAAATCATGACAGAAAATGGGCTTTTCGTCCTGGGCGGGCCGAAGACGCAGCTGCATGACATTCTTTGGGCCGTCCATGACGGAAAAAACCATGGTAGAAGCGAGGGGGAGGAAAATTTCGGGGAGTTCCCGGTTACGGTGGGAGGTCGGGGGCCGAGCGATGCGTGTTTCTCTCGTACACGTATGCGCGTGTGTGTGAGGCATTGGCTCTAACTGAACCCGAGCGAGGCGTTGGGCTCTAACTGAACCCGAGCGATTGCACTGCAGGCTACGCGTTACTGAACTCGAGCGATTGATCGATGGCTATTAACTGAACCCGATTGAGCGATTCCTTCGCTATTGCTGCTAACTGAAGCCGATCGATGCTGCCTCTGGATGAATAGTGAGTGTTGCGGGGCGGGGGGTTTGGATGAATAGTTCCCGGTGGGGGTGGATGAACAGGACCCCATGGTGTTGCCTCTGGATGAACAGGACCCCGATCGATCGAGCCGGTTGGGGCTGGATGAACAGGACCCCCTGGAGGGCTGGATGAACAGGACTACCCCGTGGAGGGCAGGATGAACAGTAGATGGTGGAGGGCGGGATGAACAGTAGCCCGTGGAGGGGTGGTTGAACAGGAGCCCGTGGAGAGGGCTGGTTGAACAGTAGCCGGTGGAGTAGCGCGCGGTGGAGGCTGGATGAACAGGAGCCCGTGGGTGAACAGTCGCAGGTGGAGGCTGGAGGAGGTTGACGGTGGATGAACAGTAGCTCGTGGAGGCTGGAGGGGGTCGACGGTGGAGATGAACAGTATCCTGTGGAGTCCCGTTTTGCGGTACGCCACACCCCTCCTAATGAACAGGACCCCCGTTTCGACCGTAGCGTTCCAACACAAGTCCGTTTCATCCGTTTTGCGGTACGCCACACCCCTCCCGATCAACAGGACCCCTGTTTCGACCGTAGGAGGTCCGTTTCCTCCATTTTGCGGTGTGCTAGACCCCTCCCGACGAACAGGATCTCATTTCGAACGTGGCCGGTCGAACACAAGGCCGTTTCCTCCGTTCTGCGGTACGCCGGGCCTCGTTTCCATCGCCTGTTCCGTCCAAGCCCTCTCGATGAACACGACGCATTCCGTTGCCTCCCCATGAACACGATGACGACGCTGTTTCTCCGTTCCGACCCAGCAATGTACACGAGCCCTGGCCGTACATATGCGTGAGTAGGCGTTCGAGACCCCGCCCGTATGTACACATACATGGCCGTATTTTCTTTCTTGCACCCTGGCCGCTGTACGTACATGTACATGCTACGTGCGCGCCTCTACTACAACACGTGCGCACCTCTACATCGACTAGTATGTATGTACACGTTCGCGACCAGAATGACAATGCTACGTACGCTTCGACCAGGTGGGTCCCGACTGTCAGGCACTTCCTTGCCTGCAAAGATGTAGCTGGTGGGTCCCAGCAGTCAGGGGGTGAATCATTTTTTTTTGCTCGGACGCACTTCCTTGCGTGCGAAGATGTAGCTGGTGGGTCCCAGCAGTCAGGGGGAAACGTTTTTTTTGCGAAATACAGTGGCCCATCCGGTGGGTCCAAGATCTCAGGTGGAGGAATCATTATTTTCTGCGTAATAAGGAGGCACTTCCTTGCTGCGGCCGTGGACCCAGCTGTCAGCCTCTCCACGTACAGTCCACGTCCGATGGAAGTCATTCCTTGACCACGTTGACCACGCCGCGCCGAGAGCACCAGGGCGGTGGACGACGGCGAGGCCTAGGAAGGGGACGACACGGAGGCAGGGAAGACTCAGCAGTTGTTTCCCACACGGAGGGGAGTACGACTGTACGAGGGTTTACTGGTTCGTCTGCCGTCACCGGAGAATAACAGCAGGTGTGGGTGAGTAGAGGGATGTCTAGGCCAGCGATGGGAGTACGGTCGGGCGGTGAGGCCTGCGCGGCAGCACTGCCGGCCGCGAGGAGGAGGGAGCAGACAGTCCCGCCGGCGCTTGTTTGAGCGGCTGGAGCAGGAAAAGCAGAGATTGAAGAAGCACGACAGCCGTTGGATGGACATCCAACAGTCAGTGCTTGTGCGTCAACCTTTTTTTAGAAAAGCCTCAAATCTGTGGAAAACAACATACAACCCATCTGCCATTATTTCTAATAATTTACAACCCATTTGCTAATTCTTAAGGGTTTTTTTGGAGCCCATATATTGTGGCGACGGTTAAAAAATTATACGAAATTTTGCATATTTTGGTGCGGTCCTAACTATTTTTAATCCCGAAATTTCGACTCACATTCAAACTGATTTTGAAAATAAATGTATATCAATATAAAATCCAACAAATTCTCCACGCATAAAAATAAATGTAATTTAAAATCTTGAAATGAAAAAAAAAGATATTTGAAACTAATTGCTGGTTTGATGTGTTTTAAAAATGTACAACCCATTGCTCATTACTGATGGGCCATTTTCTCGGCCAGCCGAATAAAAGCTCTCCTCGTCTTGAAAGATTTGCAGCCCAACAGGCCTGACAAAGCGACTTACTTGGCAAATCACAAAAAAACTGGGTTGTGGCCGTGGACCCAGTTGTCAACCTCTCCACGTACAGTACTCTTCCGATGGAAGTCGTTCCTTGACCACGTTGACCACGCCGCGCGGAGAGCACCACGGTTGTGGACGACGGCGAGGCCTAGGAAGGGGACGACGCGGCAGTGGAAGCCCGTGTGGAGAGGACTACGAGGGTTCACTGGTTCGGCTGCGGTGTGAGGCTGCCGTCGATGCAGGGCCTGGCCAGCGGTGGGAATAGTAGGGGGCGATGAGGCCTCTGCGGTAGCATAGCCGGCCACGGGAGGCAGGACCATGCGGTATGACCAGCGCTGCTTTGGGCGGTTGGAGCAAGAAGACCAGAGGTTGAAGAAGCACTACGCCCGTTGGATGGACATCGTACGGTCACTAGAGCTAGAATCGTTCATATTGACTAAGTTGACAAAGCCCTTCGTCCCCATCAACTTAGTAGGCCCACAAGTCAGTCTCCCAGCAAGGTGGGTCCCAGCTAGCCGGGGGAGTATTCTTTTTTTGTGCGTAATAAGGAGGCACTTCCGGTGGGTCTGAGCTGACAGCGGGGGGAACGTTTTTTTCATGAAATACGGTGGCCCGTCCGGTGGGTCCAAGCAGTTAAGGGAAACGATTTTTTTTGCAAGATACTGGTGGCCTGTCCGGTGGGTCCCCGCAGTCAGGTGGAGGAATAATTATTTTCCGCGTAATAAGGAGGCACTTCCTTGCGGCTGCCGTGGACTCAGCTGTCAGCCTCTCCACGTACAATACTCTTCCGATGGAAGTCGGTCTTTGACCATGTTGACCACGCCGCGCCGAGAGCACCAGGGCGGTGGACGACGGCGAGGACTAGGAAGGGGACGACTCGGAGCCGGGGAAGAAGCAGCAGTGGATACCCACGCGAAGAGGAGTACGAGGGTTCACTGGTTCGGCTGCGGTGTGAGGCTGCTGTCGCCGCAGAATAACAAGGGGTGTGGGTGAGTAGAGGGATGGCCTGGCCAGCGGTGGGAGTAGTAGGGGGCGGTGAGGCCTCCGCGGCATCATAGCCGGCCACGGGAGGCAGGAGCACGCGGCACGACCAGCGCTGGTTTGGGCGGCTGGAGCAAGAAGACCAGAGGTTGAAGAAGCACTATGGCCGTTGGATGAATATCATACGGTAACAGGAGCTAGAATCGTTCATATTGACTAAGTTGACAAAGCCCTCCGTCCCCGTCAACTTGGTAGGCCCACAAGTAAGCCTCCCACTATGCTGGGTTCCAACTGGCAGGGGGAATATTCATTTTTTTGTGCGTAATAAGGAGGCACTTCCTTGCGTGCGAAGATAGCTGGTGGGTCCGACATGTCAGCGGGGGCACTTTATTTCGCGAAATACAGAGGCCCTTCTGGTGGTCCTAGATGTCAGGTGGAGGAATCATTATTTTGCGCGTAATAAGGAGGCATTTCCTTGTGCACAGCCGTGGACCCAGCTGTCAGCCTCTCCACGCACAGTCTACTTCCGATGGTGTCGTTAGTTGACCACGTTGACCATGCCGCGCCGAGCGCATCCAAGGTGGTGGATGACAGCGAGGCCCCGGACAGCAACGAGCCGGACATAGGAAGACGAGGGAGTAGAGTCGCAGACAGAGAGGTGTACGAGGGTTAACTGGTTCTAGTGTAGTGTGGTTCGGCAGTCGGTGGAGAAGACCAGGAGGTGTGGAGGGGTGGAGGGATGGCATGGCCAACGATGGAGTAGCGCTTCATAGCGAAGCGTGCTAAGCAGAGCTGCTGGTATCAGGAGGCGGGAGGTGGTCCCGGCGGCGCTGGAGGAAGAAGACGAGAGATTGAAGATGGATGCCGGTCGTTGGATGTAAATCCAACGGCTAATATGTCAGAACCATTTGTTGACTAAATTGACAACGACTTGCATTGGCTTCGACCTATTGGTCCACATTTCAGCCTCCAAAAATGTGGCACGTATTCAACCCATTTTTTCATAATTTACAGTCTTTTTTTGCATGGTAGAATTTACAGTCAAATTGATCTTTTTTTTTGAATTACAGCCATTAGCTGGGCTGGGTGAACAAATAATGTAGCATCCATGTGGCCCGTTTATTTTATTTCCTAAAAAATTACAGCCCATTTGCACTTTCTCGAAGTCCACGATTTTGCTGGGCTGATTCTAATTATAATGTTGGGTTGGGCCAGCAATGTTATCAAAAAATAAAAAGGGGCTGAGCATTTTGTTATAAATATATTTAAATAATAAGTGATATTATTACATTCGTCCTTAAATTTACAATCTTACCAAGCTTTATATAGTAACATATAAAATATATTTTTTAGAAAAACAGGGAGCATCTCCCCGGTTCCATTGTTGAGAACAAAACCACAACATATTCTGATACATCAGCTCAAAGAGCAGTTCGAAAGCAAAGGTAGAAAAGCTACAAACTAGGGGGTGGATGAACAAGTTCTCTGAATAACAAAAATCACCCGAGCGGTGCCAAAGGCAGAGCGGATAGAGCACTCAAATGACACAACGAGGGTCCAGCGAAGCCTTCATGGTCTTCAGCCGAGGGGCCGTGTCAGCTTGCGGCGACGAGTAAGTAAGCAGAGACATGGTGGATGTCCCTCTTTTTTGGCGCCAGGTGCCCATCATCTTCATCAGAGATCTTGAGACGAGCCCACGGGTCCAGCCCCAGAGCTGGTCGAGCCTTGTTCAGCCACAAGTGATCGCCAACGGTTTCTGAAGGGATCTTGTTAGGGTTTCCACGAAGCTCATCAACTTGTCCTTGTCATATTCGGAGGAGAGAATCGCCCAGTTCCTCACCATGTTCCTGATCAACCTCAAGACCTGCTGAATGGAAATCCAGGAGGTGTTACTGAAAATCATAGCATTTCTATATTTCTAGAGGCACCAAAGGACAGCTGAGCTAACAGTGTTTAAAATTGAGCACTTTTTGGTAGCAATCCAGAATCTGGCGACAGATTCGAAGGATGAGCCAATCTGACTAGAGAAATATTCCTCAATGTGGGCCCAGAGATGTTTAGCAACTATACATTCAAAAAATAGGTGAGAACAAGACTCTTGTTCCAAGCAGTAAACACAATCAAGGGGTTTGATGATGTGTCTCTTCCTAAGGTTATCCCTAGTCATCAATTTGTCTTTGGAGAGAAGCCAGAGAATACATGAATTTTAGGGGGAACTCTCAATTTCCAGACAGCAGGGATAAACACGGGTTGAACCCCTCTGAAGTTGATAACATGATAAAGGGAGCTGGAGGAATACTTCCCCTTATTGTCTAGCTGCCAAATCAGGGCATTCGGCTCGGCAGTAAAGGTAATGCTTTTGGCAATTTCCTCCAACTGGAACCATTGTTCCATGAGACATCACTAAAGTTCCTTCTAAAAGAGAGTTTTAGGCATTGACCGTCCCAAACTTTATTGACACTTTTGTTAAGCTCATTGCGGACAGAGTAAATAGGCCAAAATTGGACTGCTAGGGGGGATGTGCCAAACCAAGTATCTTCCCAGAACCTGGTTCTGCTCCCATCCCCTATGTTCCATCTGTAGCCAAATTTCACAGCATGCATAATAGATTTTAATCCTTTCCAGAATCTATAGGTCATAGGGTTGGAGGAAGGGACAAAAATATTAGGTGTTTTTCCTAGGTATTTATGGGCAATAAGAAGCTTCCAGGGTTTCAGGTCTTCCTCATAGAATCTTTTAATCCAAGACCCTAAAAGACAGATGTTAATTTCTTAGAGGTTAGGTATGCCTAGGCCTCCAAAATCTTTTTTCATAGAGACTAGGGCCCAATTAGCAAGGTGTAGCTTCCTGTTTCCCTCAAAATCATTCCACATGTAATGAGACATCTGAGAATTGGTGAGGTTCACTGCCCATTTAGGGAACTTGAAGAAGGAGAGGAGATACACTGGAATGCTAGCCAAACAAGCTTGTATGAGGATCAATCTACCTCTGTAAGAGAGAAGTTTGCCCCTCCACCCAGCAATCCTTTTAATGATTTTATCCAGAAGGGGTTGGATATCCTCTCTCCTTAGTTTATCATAGCGGAGAGGGATACCTAGGTACTTAATGGGGAAGTTACCTTTATTACAGACTAGAATAGAGAGGAAGTCAGCTAACTCCTGATCATCCATGTTTATAGGGATGAGTTCACTTTTAGAGTAGTTGATTCTCATGCCCGAGACTTGTTCAAACTAGGTTAGAACAGTTTTCAGATTGCTAGCATGTGTGGAGTCATTGTCTAAGAAAAGGATGGTATCATCTGCATATTGAAGGCAGATGATGCCACCAGGGCAGACCTCAGGACAAAGCCCTGCAGTCAGACTATGATCAGCAGCTTTGCTCAGCATTTTAGTAAGAATGTCCACTACTAAATTAAACAAAAGCGGGGAGATGGGGTCACCTTGCCTAACGCCTTTACCAGCAAGGAAAAAATCACTTTCATAGTTATTTAACTTGACCCCAACAGGCCCCCCATGAGTAAGTTGCTGGATCCAACTCTCCTCTATGAAAGGCTTGGAAAAGATCTAAGAGATCATTTTTCACCAAGTCCCAAAAATGCTGGTAAAACAAGAAGGGAATCCCATCAGGACCAGGAGCCCCATCAGGATAAGAGCTAAAAATGGCTTCCTTCACCTTTGTCTCTGAAAAAGGGGCTTCTAGCAGCTCATTTTCAGCAGGAGAGACTTTTTCAGAAGCAGAGAAAAAATTGTTTTGTAGAGAGAACCCAGAAGGGTTTTCTTTCTTAAACAGGTCTTTGTAGAAATCACTAGCCACTTTCAGCATCTCATCTACCTCAATAACAGGGCCATTAGGGCCATCAAGGGAGTGAATGAGGATTTTCCTCCTCCTCTGGTTAGCTACTGCATAGAACTAAGCAGTATTTCTATCACCCTCCTTAATGTTCCTATCTCTAGACCTTTGTTTGTCTTTGATTTCTTCTTCAAGTCAAATTTTCTTGAGCTCTCCATGGACAAAGTTTAACCTATTAGTCTCAGCCTCAGAGAGGTCAGTGGTTTCTGCCTTAATATCTAGAGAATCAAACTCAAGGAGGAGAAGCCTTTTGTATCTTCTAAGATTAGCTTTCTCATTGGAGTTCCACCCTTTGGTAGTTCTTCTAAATCTCCTGATTTTGATCTGCCAATTTTCTAGGGGGCAGCTGCTCCCAGTAGGCTCATTCCAGATTTTCCTGACTAGCTCAGTAAAATCTTCTCTAAGCAACCACCAATTTTCAAATTTAATACTATTGCTCGTTGGAGTTTGGTTAAGACCAGAGTCCCAGAGCAAAAGAGTGTGGTCACTACCACATCTGGGCAGAGCTCTACAACTAGAAAGGGGAAAAAACTATCTAATTCTGTGTCACAGAAAATTCTGTCAATGGTGGACATAATCCTGGAGCAGCACTTCCAACATATCTAGCAGAACTGTGGGTTTTCCTTCTGACAGGGCAATTCTCAACTTTATGGGTAACCATTTTGCAGATAAAACAACTCTTGGGCTTGACACATTTATCCAAATGATGCCCTGGTTCCTCACAGTTGTAGCAGATCACCTCAGAGTATGCCATAAGGCCCGAAGCAGGGGCAGGAGCAGTTTTCTAGATGTCCTGTCTCTTCTTTTGCTGATTCTTACCTTGAGATTTCCCACCGATCTGAGAGTCAGAACCACCAGCAGATTGATCTTGGGCAATTACAGGAGCCTGCCCAGATTGTGCCCCCATTTGGGGAGGAGGTGGGCCGTACCACTGCCCAACCGGCGCTCCCCCCCCCCCATTGTGATAGGGGAAATTCATTGGAGTTCCTGGTTCCTTCTCATCCTCCAGCCAGATGTTGTCTCTCAGGAAGCAGAAATAACCACCAGACAGCTCAATTGAAGAAGATTGCAAGCCTAATTTCAATCTTCTGCGGGTTTGGGGGAGAGCTAAGGTAGGGGATCCACCTTCTCCGGCTCCGGTGGCGTGCTGGTGGGCAGGAGTCCGGTCAAGCATTCCCATCTCGCAGCATGGCGTGGATCTCCTGAATTCACTTCTCCTTTCGCCCATCGAATGAACGCAATCGGCGGCTCACTGGGGTGGGGCATCCTGTGCTTCTCCGATAGATCTCCTTTGAAGTAGATCCGCAGGGCTAGATTCAGCAGCTCCCAATCCAGATGATCCTTGCACATCCGAGTATACCTGCGCGAGTGAGAGAACGGATTTGGTCCCTCCTTGGCTTCCTCCCTCGCAGCTTCCTCCTCTGCTTCCCTCCATTCGCGCGTGCACTGGGTCTAGGTGAGAGCGTCGTCGCGGATCCGCATCGCCCGCTCCCTCCATCTCCTCCCTCGAGTCTCCCGCAGCACCGTCGGCGCGACGGAGTCGAGCGGCTGGAGCATCCGCGGGAAGGCTTTGTAGACATGTGGGAGATGCTTCTTGTACATCTGCCTGTCTTCCAGCCATTCCCCCATGGATATGGCTGGCGACTCCATGGGGCGCGCGAGCGGACTTGCTGAGGGGGGCAAGCGCGCCCGGAGTCAGGAGGTGGGGGGTAGCGGCGAGATCTATGGCGGCGGCGAGGGTGGAGGTAGTGGCGGGGGCGGCGGCGAGGGTGGAGGTGGTGGCGGGGGCGAAGGGGATCGCAAGAGCGGTCATCTATTTGCCAATTATGTGAACCAAACAGTCAACATATAAAACAATTTAAATATATACAATATAGTTAGAAGGGAAACATAAGTTGGACCTAGCGTTCCTATTCTTATATAAAAATAGAACAGACCTCTGCGTTTTCTTCAAAAAAATACATAAATTGGGCTGCCAAAAATAAAACCTCGGATGGAGGTCCATAGGCCGGTCGATACATGATGGCCCTAAGAAAATACAAACAGGCCTATGGACCTCCCATCCGAGGACGTGGGCTGCGCATGTTAAAAATGAAAGCCTAGACGGGGCAGCCCAAAACCACGTCCAACACTTGTCAAAACTTTGTCCCTCGTTTTCTCTGTGTTTCGCACACTCGACATTGTGTGGGCATTTTGACTGTGCATCATATGAAGATGTGCTATGCATAAATGTTGATCAGCATGATGTTAACTGGATGGTAGTTCCATTTTCGACCATGAATAAAACTTCCAACATGATGTTAACCCTGTTTGAAAAGGTTGTGTTAATATAAATGCTCTGCCTCTGAAAGTTGCAGTTTCTTATCTGAAATTGAACTTGCAGTTTCTTATCGGAAACTGAAACTTGCAGTTTCTTCTCTGAGAATCACATTGTCTGCACTTTTATACTCCTATGAAACTACATTTTTTAAGTGCTAAAAATAGATATCTATAATTCATAAAATACTTCATATGCTCAATACTGCAAATCTGAAATTCAAAAGACATTCATATCTGAAAGTACTCTCAAAATACACAACACAAAACACAATTCACAACCTGCAAATACTGAAAACCCTAAGCTCCTCCTGACAATTCACAACCTGCCCGACTATTGGGCCGGGGGGGAAGCCCCCTCCTATTCCTCGGCGGCAGACAGCCGCCCCGTGAGATGATGTGAACGGCGAGGGAGACGATGGCGGGGAAGCGTCGTCGGGCCAACTGCTTTTCTCCTCTTGCAGTTGGGTTCGGTCGACGAAGACTCCACCGGCTCGCTCTGGCAGGACACCCTCACAAACGGCACCCTGTAGATGCTCGATCCTTCAACCTATGGTGGATGCTCCATCTGGGATCGATACTCCCACCACCGCTCCCTCACGATCGGATTCGGTGAATCTGGTTGCTCCATGGCCCAGAGGAGCAGCTCTATGTACTCCGGCGCGACTCCCTCTAGGAGTATCGCCGCCTTTTCGCTCTGTTGCAGATATTTGGCCATAGATGTCGCCGTCGCCGCTAGTTGGTCCTTGTTGTCAAACCAAGACTGTATCTCCAACATCCTAGCTAGCTTCATAGGGTCGCCGTCTGCAATCCTCACATATTAGTTGTACTCCATCGATCTACTTCTCCACAGCACCTTCACTCGCCGGGGGTGGTTTTTGAATGGAAGAGGAGAGGAGGAGTGCTGGTTTTGGATTAGAACGGGAGAGGAGCGACGCTGGTTTTGGACTGGAACAGGAGAGGAGGGGCGGTGGTTTTTAAATGGAAGAGGAGAGGAGTGGCGCTGCATTTAGATTGGAACAGGAGAGGAGCGGCGGTGGTTTAAGAGGAGAAGAGCGGAAGAGCGGCACTGGTCTTGGAAGTATTTTTTTGTTGTTTCGCGTATTTTGGGTCAAAGTTTGACAACGTACTATATTTGACAAGCAAAATGTGAATGCATGTCACCGAATTGATTTTGATTTTGATCCAGTCAGAGCGCGCCGGCCCTCTCGTCCAATCCTAAATCGCTGCCGCACGCTCCTCTCCCTCTTCTCCATTGAAAAACCACCTCCTCTCCTCTCCATCATCTCCATTCCAAAACCATCATCTCGCCTCTCCCTCTTCTCTATTGCAAGACCATCGTCTCTCCTCCATTTTCAGATGCTTTGCTCCATGGCGTGGGCGCAATCCATGGATATAAAATTTGTATACTGCATACTATTTAAAAGTCGAGGGCGGGGCTTTTCCTGCGCGGTAGGCGGCGGGGCAGTTCTGCCTAGTCGGTTCGACAGAGACGCGAGAAGACGAGGGAGTAGGCTGCTGCAAAGTAGGGTTGTGTGATTTGACAGCGAGTTACTGCTCGACAGGTGGGGCCCCATGATTTGACTTGCCATTATCATTTTAACGGCGGCGCTACGACCGGCGTGAGTCTCCCAGATTCCTGACCACTTCCATACAGGTGCCTCTCCCAATGCTCCACCATGTAGTAGTAGAGGCTGGCTCTTGCATGAGAGCCCACTTCTCCACTTTTTCCTTGCCTCTCTTTCCTCCACATATGCAAAAATGCCATGTAAAGCGCCCTATTGTACTTACTTTTACTTGCTCCTACAGGTGCTTAAGCTTGCCACATAAGCATAAAGTCTGATGTGGCAAGTTAATCAAGAAGAGAGAGAGACTAGTTTGGTGACCCAAGGAAGAAATGGTGCTAAGCGCGTGTACCTAGGTGAAAAGACAATTTTGAGTCTATAGCTAATTAAATGAAGCAAACTTAGCAACACCATTTCATTGGAAGAGGTCACTCCTTGGCAAATGCAATAAATACACGCGCTTAGCACCGTTTCTTCCTTGAGTACGAAGAAAGAGATAGAGAGGAGTAAAAAATACACTTATAGCCAACCTTGTTGTAGTATGAGTGACTAAGTGATGACTATGTATGACATGCCAACATCAGATAGCCTAATGCACCATGTTAAATCTCCAAGGGCGCGACCGCGCGAGCGACGCGACGGTCGTGGTAGGCGCGACCATGATACGGGCTGCTGGCAGCCCTTGGATCTGAGATCAAACGGTAGCATGCTAAGTTGCTGAAAATTTACAGAATAACCCTCTAGGATAGGATATTCACCCATAGGTCTAGAATCACGCCATACAACCATTCGATCTCAGATCCAAGGGCTCTCGGAAGCCCGTATCATGGGAAGAATGGAAAGCCACTACCCTGCCGTTCGCATGCTGGCAGTTCGCTCCTACTCGTCCCCGCACGTCCTTCAATACTACGACGGTTTGCTCCTAGTCGTCCCGTCCATTCACATTACGGCAGTTCCACTAATCCTAACCCTCCTCCCAAATCCATGGCGTCCCAAATCTCCACGATCGGCGGTGAGTACAAGGTTAGAACCATCACTGGCGATGAGTTCGACGTCATCTACACCCGTTCTTCTGCGACGGTGAAAGGATGCCTTTCTCGCTTCAGACGCATGTTCGAAGACTCAGATGATGAGTGGGTCGCTAGGCTAGATGTTGAGTACACCACAGTCCTGGGATGAGAGAAGGATCTAAAGGACGAAGAGAGGAAGAAGCCCGCCGTGATCCAGGTTTGCGTGCATGACTTATGCTTGGTCTACCACATATGCCATGCCGACGTTGAGTGCCAGGATTTTATGGACTTCCTCGAGAGCAACCTAGTCAAATTCGTTACTGTAGACTTTGGTAATGACAAAGACGTCCTGCATCGGATAGGCCTCGTTGTAGGCAACACCTTCGACCTCCAGAAGAATCGGCTGGTGTCTGCTCGTCTGCCTTCAATGCTGACCCTGGCAGGAGCCATGGTTCATCCTTCGCATGGTAAACTGAAGAAACCTCCATACACGTTTCATCGTCATGCATGGCAGTGGAATGTACTAGATATAGACCACATCCACTATGCTGCAATGCATGCTCTACCTTTGCTTCAATATCTACAAGGGTTGGATGAAGAGCAACAGCCAAGTGTGCGGTTCAAGCAAAGAAGTATCGGCCAAGAGGAAGAGGGACAAGGACGAAGTCGAGGACGTGGACAAGGACTCCGAGTAAGGTGGCAGTGTCGTTGCTCATGGTGGTTCTAATGCAGTGTCTACCGGAATAGTTGCAAATTTTAATTTCAGGTGTGCTTAATTTAATTTGAGGGGTGTGTTGTGCTGAGCCCCCAGCAGAACTATGTTATGTTTCTTCTCGTTACTTTAACTCTTCAGTACGTACATACTAGTATTTCTTACATTTCATCCTTTAGTTGGTATAGTACTACCACTCGTTTCTTCACATTATATACGTACAATATATATGGCCAACATCATATAGCCAGCAGTTTAGTTGTCAAAAAAATTCAGGGTGCTTAGTTTTGTCAAAGAATTTCAGGATGCTTAGAGGGTGCTTGGATCCAAGGGACTTATTTTAGTCTAACTAAAAATAGTCTCTTTAAGAGGCTAAAGTTCCAAGCACCCCTGACTAAAGAGGGGCTAAAACTAGTCTTGAGACAAAAAAAATTTAGTCACGGGTACCCCTACTAAAATATGGATTAGTCCTCTCTCTACTCATTTAACTCCTCTCCTTTAACACAGGCGAGTTCTGGATTTGAGGGTTTGGAGGATAATAAATGCTCATTAACTTGATTTTAGCCTTTTTAGTATTTGGATCCAAGCATGGGTGAGGCTAGCATGTTTTAGTCCCACTACTTTTAGTCATGGGACTAAAACGTATCCAAGCACCCTCTTAGTTTTATTTGAGGGGTGGGTTGTGCTGGACACCATTATTGTGACTAGCCTTTTTAATAGTATAATATGCATAATTTGGCAACGAGCACTCTCAATATGTACCACCTGTTTTTTTATTTCAAGTTTTGCTCCATGGCGCAATCCCGATAATACTGTTGTACAAAAGTATACATTTTTTAAAAGGCTAGAGGGCGGAGCAGTCTAGCTGTAACATCCCAAATTTTCAATTTGGAATGTTATACATTAGATCATCATTGCATATCATATTTTATTTTGCATTTTGGTTCATCCTAGAAATTCTACGCAACTCAATGACCCACGGAGAGAGTTGGGGATTTCATTATTTTCATATTTGAGTTTTCTCAAATTTTGAGAATAGGATCATTTGATTTTATTTATTTTATCATCAATTATTTCTATTACAAAAATATGAGAGAGGGAATAAAATGACTTTCCCAAAATAAAGAAATATTTAGGATTTAATAATAAAATCAAAAAAGATTTTATTTCGGAGTTTTTCGGTGTTTTATTTGAATTTAGGAAAATGTGCGTTTTTCAAAATTGCATTTAGGTCCCAAATAAATGTTCAGCTTGTGCGGCTTGATTTTAGAAGCCCGTGAAAATTTATTTCAGAATTTTTGGAGTCTGTTTAGTATTTCTTTTTGTTTTTCTTCTGAACGGAATAATAAAAAAAACGAACCGACCTACGGGCCGTGTCCGACTAGGACTCCGGCTCGAGGGGGCCTTTATAAGCCGAGGCCCAGCCCCGGGGAACCCTAGCCGCCCCAGCCCCCAACCCTAGCCGCCACCCGGTCCTGCCGCCGCCGCGCCGCCGCCCGCCACCGCGCCGCCCTGCACCGCCGTCGCCGGACGTCGCCGCCGCCGAGGTTCGCCGCCGCCTCTACTTCCGTGCCAACGGTTATTTTTTAGAAAAAAAGATCGGTTTTCGTCAGTTTTTTTTGGTTTTGGTTTTTTAAATAGATTGGTTTTTCCGGTTTATTTAAATAGCAAGCGTTCGTCCGTTCGTTCGTTCTAGCGAGCGTTCATCGTTTTTCTTTTTCTCGAATTAAATCTGCGATTTTTTTGATCGCGATTCCTGATCCGATTTTTGTTTTAGTATAACTTTTCGCTCGTTTATCGGAATCGGGCGATTCAAGCGCCTAGAGTTTCGTCTCGAAACCCTCTATCCGTTTAACCAACTTAAACAAGATTTTGCTACTGTAAAATTTGCCCTAGATCCAGATTAGTAGAACGAAGTTGTTTCCTTTCGCCGTTTGACTTTCATTTCTTCGTTCGATTTGATTCTTTTTGCCAACCGGAGTTCTTAAGTTGAACCTTCTGGTTAGATCTCTTATTTGAGTTTTACCTATGCATTAGATGAGTACTTATTGTATGCTTGTTTGTTTGTCTGCGATAGAATACCCGGAGTGCGCCGCCTGTTACTTCAAATCGTTAGGTTTCCCGGATCATCAGCAAGGCAAGTAACACTTTGATCATAACTTTTCTACTACCCAGTTTTATTGCATTAGATCAATCCTCACACATTGCATGATTAGCATATAATTAAATTGTGGGATGGGAAGTAGATGAGGTAGTACCTATTACCTGTTATTATCAAACCTTTGGGAGTTACTTCTGCGTTTGCTTATTTTGCCATGCTATGCTAGTAGACGTTGATTGGGTGAGTGATATCCATGACAGATGTGAGATTGTTAATTAATGGTTTATCTAAGGTGGCAACTTAAACACACATCTGGGTGGATTGAGGCACCTGGGTATTCCAGGACTTGCCTATTTTCTTTTGGACCGCCACCCAGGCTCAAAGGGATCATGAGACTATTCATACTAGAAACTTCCGTGTGCAGCCACAAGCTATTATGGGCTCTAGCATAGTTGACTAAGTTGTGCGAACTCTTACAGTGGTAGACTAGCAGATGTAGGGGATGTAGGTGGTACGGTCTAACCGATCGTAAGGTGCTAGCGCTTCTGAAAGACTATGTCTCGGTCATCCGTCTTCTCAAACACCATGTAGTGCGAGAAACCAAACGGAGGCGATCGAGTCTTGTGGGGAAAAGTGCGCAAACCTCTGCAGAGTGTAGTAAACTAATCATGGTTAGACGTGTCCCCGGTTATGGACATCTTGAGTATCTAGTACTTGGATTTTCATGTGAATCTCAACATGTTACTCTAAATTAATATTGTTGGGTTTTAATGTTGATGCTTAATTGGGATTGAGAATGCTGTCAACCATTCTCAATGTTTAACAACTACCATGATAGTTAAATAAATTTATTCCTTTGAAGTAGGGAAAAATTGGCTTTACGTAAAACTGTAACCATAGAGCTTTCCACCAGCCAAATATGCATATAGTATAGCTGTTTCTTTCCATTACTCTCTATGTGTTACATTGCTAGCATATTCCATGTGCTGACCCGTTTCGGGCTGCAACGTTAATGTTGCAGACTTTTTAGACGACGATTAAGGAGTTTTTAGGTCGTGGTTCTATACTCAGTGATGCCGTTGGAGTTGATGGACTCACTTATCTTCCAAGCCTTCTGCTGTTATCGTTATTAGATGGCCTTAAGCCATATTTATTGTACTAAGTTCTCTTTTGAGACACTCGATGTAATAAGTGTGTGATTGCTACTCTGCTATAAATCCTCCGAGTACTGTGTGGTGTCAGCATTACTGATCCAGGGATGACACCAGAGCACAGATATTAGACCGTTTGAGGTCTGGTCGCTACAGAGATGGTATCAGAGCACACGCTGACTGTAGGACACGACCACTAAGCTAGAGACCTAGATCACTACTCACTCTCTTCTCTTCTGACTTCTCATCTTTTCTACTCTTTAGGATGGCGGATGCAAGGAACAAGTTCACACAACCGGATGAAGATACACCCTTTGGACGTCACTTGAAGGAAGTCACTAGATACCTGAACATAGGAGTACCAAGCTTCACGGGAACCTACAATGCCACTTTACCTGAAGAAGAACGCTGGATGATTCAAGTTCAAGTTCCAGGCAGGACGCTCATGCCAGTCACTGAGCCCATAGAGTTTTCTTTTGATCCATCAACTTGGAGTATAGGAAAGAGCATGGCAGCTCACATCACCATGGGACGCATTGGAGAAGTCTACCACAAGGATCTCAAGGATACTATCTACCAGATTTGTGGACGCCGAGATGAGCACTGGGAGATGATCAGCACCGGGAAGGATAGGTCAACCGCAGCTTTTATCCAGGAGTTAAATCAGCACATTCGACGACAGGAGAACCAGATGTGCGTCGACATGATAGATATGAAGAAGGCTAAGACAAGAATCAAGGAACTGGAGGAAGAACTAAAGGCTACACGTGAAGATTATGAAGAGGAAATTGAAGTATTGGTGGAGAAGAATGACGACCTGATCAAGAAGATTGGAATATTTATGGGAGACCCTACGCCAGTAGAGGAAGATGAAGAACCCCACGAGATTAGCCCGGAAGACTACATCATCATCGACGGCACCGACTCGGAAGCAGATAGTAGCGATGATGACTATGTTGATGAAGCTGGAGCAGATATTATGGAGTCTGCAACCGAAGAATATTTCTAGTAGACCACCTCATCAGTAGTAGTAGTCCACCATGTAAATATAGTAGTCCGAGCACTTTTGCGATAGATAGATCGATTGTATGCCCTTGTTTGATTGATTGAAGTGAATTGTTTGCTTTTGCCTCATGTGCACATGGGTAGTGTTTTCTCTTTAGACCCCCTCTATTCTTATATCTCATCTTTTCTAAACCCTCAGATGCCTCCGAGACGTGACCCCGGATTTGCCTTTCCACCGGAGCTCACCCAGTTGATCCAGCAGCAGAACACATTGATGCAGTTGCTAGTCCAGAATCAGAATCAGGGGAACAACAACAACAACCCACCACCGCCACCACATGTTGACCACTTAGCCCATTTTCTTAGGCTTAATCCGCCGGTGTTTTCCAGTAGCACCGAGCCGATAGTAGCAGATGATTGGCTCCGCAAGACAGCTATGGAGTTGACCACAGCAGGATGCACAGATGCGGAGAAGGTGAAGTTTGCCGCACATCAGCTAGAAGGACCCGCAGCATCATGGTGGGAGAATTTCACAGCCACTTTCCCAGTTGACACTGTCACATGGGACCAGTTTCAGCAGGCTTTTCGTACTGCACATGTTTCAGCGGGAGCTATGGCCATGAAGAAGCGTGAGTTTCGCAACTTGCGCCAAGGAGGAAGGACAGTTGGCTAGTATGTGGAGGAATTTAGTAAGCTAGCACGTTATGCACCAGATGACGTCACTACGGATGCAGCTAAGCAGGAGAAATTTCTGGAAGGACTGAATGATGAGTTGAGCATGCAGTTGATGGTAGCAACCTTCAACAACTACCAGGAGTTGGTAGATCGTGCTCTTATGATTGAAGGGAAGCAGCAGCAAATTGAGAACCGCAAGAGGAAGTATGGACAAGGAAAGTACACTTTAGGAGCTCAGCAGAAGCCACGTTTTACCCCTAGACCGGGAGGACATTTTCAGCATACCCATGGAGGAGGTAGCTCGCACAATCACAATGGCACCAAGAATGGTAATCGCAATGGAGGAAGCAACGGCCAGAACCGCACCAACCCACTAACCCCAGCCAAGAAGGACCTAAGCCAAGTCACTTGTTTTAAGTGTCAGAAGACCAAACATTATGCCATTGAATGTCCTGAAGGCCAAAATGGCAATGGAAGTTCTGGGAAGAAGCCAAACCCTTTCAACAGGGGACAGGTGAACCACGTTAGCGTGGAGGAGGTTGAAGCTCAGCCCGATGCAGTAATAGGTAAGTTTTTGGTTAAGTCATTTACTGCACTCGTTCTTTTTGATACTGGTGCATCGCATTCATACATCTCAAGGGGATTTGTGGATAAGTATAACCTACCAACCCAAGCCCTTAGGTCACCCACGTTAGTAACCTCGCCCGGAGCAGAGTATGTGGCTAGTCTATGGTGTGATCGGTTACCATTAAGGATTGGTAACTATGTTTTTCCCTCAGACCTAATAGTATTGGAATCCCAAGGATTGGATGTGATATTAGGCATGGATTGGTTATCAAAGTATGAAGGGAATATAGAATGTGCTAGTAAGTCAATTTTGCTTGCCACCCCAGAAGGGAGAAGGATCAAGTATGTTGGGGAACGTAGCAGAAATTCAAAAAATTTCCTACGTATCACCAAGATCTATCTATGGAGAGACCAGCAACGAGTAGAAAGGAGAGTGCATCTACGTACCCTTGTAGATCGCTAAGCGGAAGCGTTCAAGTGAACGGGGTTGATGGAGTCGTACTCGTCGTGATTCAGATCACCGATGATCCTAGTGCCGAACGGACGGCACCTCCGCGTTCAACACACGTACAGCTCGACGATGTCTCCCACGCCTTGATCCAGCAAGGAGAGAGGGAGAGGTTGAGGAAGACTCCATCCAGCAGCAGCACAACGGCGTGGTGGTGATGGAGGAGCGTGGCAATCCTGCAGGGCTTCGCCAAGCACCTACGGGAGAGGAGGAGGTGTCACGGGAGGGAGGGAGGCGCCAAGGGCTCAGGTATGGATGCCCTCCCTCCCCTCCACTATATATAGGGGCAAGGGAGAAGGGGGAGGCGCAGCCTTGCCCCTTACTCCAAGAAAAGGGTGCGGCCAAGAGGGGGGGGGAGGAGTCCATCCTCCCCAAGGCACCTCGGAGGTGCCTTCCCCCTTGAGGACTCTTCCCTCTAGGGTTCCCTAGGCGCATGGGCCTCTTGGGGCTGGTGCCCTTGGCCCATGTAGGCCAAGGCGCACCCCCTACAGCCCATGTGGCCCCCCGGGGCAGGTGGCCCCACCCGGTGGGCCCCCCGGGACCCTTTCGGTGGTCCCGGTACAATACCGATGACCCCGAAACTTGTCCCGATGGCCGAAACAGGACTTCCTATATATAAATCTTTACCTCCGGACCATTCCGGAACTCCTCGTGACGTCCGGGATCTCATCCGGGACTCCGAACAACATTCGGTAACCACATACAAACTTCCTTTATAACCCTACCGTCATCGAACCTTAAGTGTGTAGACCCTACGGGTTCGGGAGACATGCAGACATGACCGAGATGTTCTTCGGTCAATAACCAATAGCGGGATCTGGATACCCATGTTGGCTCCCACATGTTCCACGATGATCTCATCGGATGAACCACGATGTCAAGGACTCAATCGATCCCGTATACAATTCCCTTTGTCTAGCGGTATGGTACTTGCCCGAGATTCGATCGTCGGTATACCGATACCTTGTTCAATCTCGTTACCGGCAAGTCTCTTTACTCGTTCCATAACACATCATCCCGTGATCAACCCCTTGGTCACATTGTGCACATTATGATGATGTCCTACCGAGTGGGCCCAGAGATACCTCTCCGTTTACACGGAGTGACAAAATCCCAATCTCGATTCGTGCCAACCCAACAGACACTTTCAGAGATACCCGTAGTGTACCTTTATAGCCACCCAGTTACGTTGTGACGTTTGGCACACCCAAAGCACTCCTACGGTATCCGGGAGTTGCACAATCTCATGGTCTAAGGAAATGATACTTGACATTAGAAAAGCTTTAGCATATGAACTACATGATCTTGTGCTAGGCTTAGGATTGGGTCTTGTCCATCACATCATTCTCCTAATGATGTGATCCCGTTATCAACGACATCCAATGTCCATGGTCAGGAAACCGTAACCATCTATTGATCAGCGAGCTAGTCAACTAGAGGCTTACTAGGGACATGGTGTTGTCTATGTATCCACACATGTATCTGAGTTTCCTATCAATACAATTCTAGCATGGATAATAAACGATTATCATGAACAAGGAAATATAATAGTAATCAATTTATTATTGCCTCTAGGGCATATTTCCAACAGTCTCCCACTTGCACTAGAGTCAATAATCTAGTTCACATCGATATGTGATTAACAGTCAAGGTCACATCCCATGTGACTAACACCCAAAGAGTTTACTAGAGTCAATAATCTAGTTCACATTTACCATGTGATTAACACTCGATGAGTTCTGGGTTTGATCATGTTATGCTTGTGAGAGAGGTTATAGTCAACGGGTCTGAACCTTTCAGATCCGTGTGTGCTTTACAAATCTCTACGTCATCTCCTAGATGCAGCTACCACGTTCTATTTGGAGCTATTCCAAATAACTGTTCTACTTGGAGCTATTCTAAATTGTTGCTCCATTATACGTATCCGGTATCTCTACTCAGAGCTATCCGGATAGGTGTTAAGCTTGCATCGACGTAACCCTTTACGACGAACTCTTTTACCACCTCCATAATTGAGAAAATTCCTTAGTCCACTAGTTACTAAGGATAACTTTGACCGCTGTCCTGTGATCCATTCTTGGATCACTCTTGTACCCCTTGACTGACTCATGGTAAAGCACACTTCAGGTGCGGTACACAGCATAGCATACTGTAGAGCCTATGTCTTAAGCATAGGGGACGACCTTCGTTCCTTTCTCTCTATTCTGCCATGGTCGAGCTTTAAGTCTTAACTTCATACCTTACAACTCAGGCAAGAACTCCTTCTTTGACTGATCCATCTTGAACACCTTCAAGATCATGTCAAGGTATGTGCTCATTTGAAAGTATTATTAAGCATTTTGATCTATCCTTATAGATCTTGATGCTCAATGTTCAAGTAGCTTAATCCAGGCTTTCCATTGAAAAACACCTTTCAAATAACCCTATATGCTTTCTAGAAATTCTACATCATTTCTGATCAACATATACTTATCAGAAATTCTATAGTGCTCCCACTCACTTCTTTGGAAATACAAGTTTCTCATAAACTTTGTATACACCCAAAATCTTTGATCATCATCAAAGCATACATTCCAACTCCGAGATGCTCACTCCAGTCCTCAGAAGGATTGCTGGAGCTTTGCATACTTATTAGCATATTTCAGGATAGACAAAACCTTCCGGTTGTATCACATACAACCTTTCCTCAAGAATCGTCGAGGAAACAATGTTTTGACATCCTATCTGCAAGATTTCATAAATAATGCAGTAATTGCTAATATAATTCCAACAGACTCTTAGCATTGCTACGAGTGAGAAAGTCTCATCGTAGTCAACTCCTTGAACTTGTCGAAAAACATCTTAACGACAAGTCGAGCTTTCTCAATGGTGACACTTACCATCATTGTCTGTCTTCCTTTCAAAATCCATATGTACCTAACAGCCTTACGACCATCAAGTAGTTCTTCCAAAGTCTACACTTTGTTTTCATACATGGATCCTCTCTCGGGTTTTATGGCCTTGAGCCATTTATCGGAATCCGGGCCCACCATCGCTTCTCCATAGCTCGTAGGTTCATTGTTGTCCAGCAACATGACTTCCAAGACAGGATTACGTACCACTCTGAAGTAGTACGCATCCTTGTCATCCCACGAGGTTTGGTAGTGACTCGATCCGAAGTTTCATGATCACTATCATAAGCTTCCACTTCAGTTGGTGTACGTGCCACAGGAACAACTTCATGTGCCCTGCTACACACTTGTTGAAGTGACGGTTCAATAACCTCATCAAGTCTCCACCATCCTCCCACTCAACTTTTCGAGAGAAACCTTTCCTCGAAAAAGGACCCGATTCTAGAAACAATCCATATTGCTTTCGGATCTGAATTAGGAGGTATACCCAACTGTTTTGGGTTTCCTATGAAGATGCATTTTATCCGCTTTGGGTTCGAGCTTATCAACCTGAAACTTTTTCATATAAGCATCGCAGCCCCAAACTTTCAAGAAACGGCAACTTAGGTTTCTCCAAACCATAGTTCATACGGTGTCGTCTCAACGAAATTATGTGGTGCCCTATTTAAAGTGAATGTGGTTGTCTCTAATGCCTAACCCATGAACGATAGTGGTAACTCGATAAGAGACATCATGGTATGCACCATATCCAATAGGGTGCAACTATGACGTTTGGACACACCATCACACTATGGTGTTCCAGGCTGTATCAGTTGTGAAACAATTTCCACAATGTTTTAATTCTGTGCCAAACTCGTGATTCAGATATTCATCTCTATGATCATATCATAGATCTTTTATCCTCTTGTCACGACGATCTTTCAACTTCACACTGAAATTACTTGAACCTTTCAATAATTCAGACTCGTGATTCATCAAGTAAATATACTCAACATCTACTCGAATCATCTGTGAAGTAAGAACATAACGATATTCACTGCATGCCTCAGCACTCATTGGACTGCACACATCAAAATGTGTTACTTCCAACAAGTTGCTTTCTTTTCCATCTTACTGAAAACGAGGCTTTTCAGTCATCTTGCCCATGTGGTATGATTTGCATGTCCCAAGTGATTCAAAATCAAGTGAGTCAAAACGGTCCATTTGCATGGAGTTTCTTCATGCATATACACCAATAGACATGGTTCGCATGTCTCAAACTTTTCAAAAACGAGTGAGCCCAAAGATCCATCAATATGGAGCTTCTTCATGCGTTTTATACCGATATGACTTACATGGCAGTGCCACCAGTAAGTGGTACTATCATTACTATCTTTTGGCATGAAAATGTGTATCACTACGATCGAGATTCAATAAACCACTCAGGTTTAATACTAATCTTGATGGTAGAGGGAACGTGCGATGGTTGATTACATCAAACTTGGAAACACTTCCAACATATATCGTCAGCTCACCTTTAGCTAGTCTCCATTTATTCCGTAGCTTTTATTTCGAGTTACTAACACTTAGCAACCGAACCGGTATCTAATACCCTGGTGCTACTAGGAGTACTAGCAAAGTACACATTAACACAATGTATATCCAATATACTTCTATCGACCTTGCCAGCCTTCTTATCTACCAAGTATCTAGGGTAATTCTGCTCTAGTGGTTGTTCCCCTTATTACAGAAGCACTTAGTCTCGGGTTTGGGTTTTACCTTGGGTTTCTTCACTAGAGCAGCAGCTGATTTGCCGTTTCATGAAGTATCCCTTCTTGCCCTTGCCCTTCTTGAAACTAGTGGTTTCACCAACCATCAACAATTGATGCTCCTTCTTGATTTCTACTTTCGTGGTGTCAAACATCGCGAATACCTCAAGGATCATCATATCTATCCCTGATATGTTATAGTTCATCACGAAGCTCTAACAGCTTGGTGGCAATGACTTTGGAGAACCATCACTGTCTTATCTGGAAGATCAACTCCCACTCGATTCAAATGATTGTTGTACTCAGACAATCTGAGCACAAGCTCAACAATTGAGCTTTTCTCCTTAGTTTGCAGGTTAAGAAAGTCATCGGAGGTCTTATACCTCTTGACATGGGCACGAGCCTGAAATCCCAATTTCAGCCCTCAAAACATCTCATATGTTTCGCGATGTTTCAAAAACGTCTTTGGTGCCTCAACTCTAAACCGTTTAACTGAACTATCACGTAGTTATCAAAACGTGTATGTCAGATGTTCGCAACAACCACAGACAACGTTCGAGGTTCAGCACACTGAGCGGTGCATTAAGGACATAAGCCCTCTATGAAGCAATGAGGACAATCCTCAGTTTACGGACCTAGTCCGCATAATTGCTACTATCAACTTTCAACTAATTTTTCTCTAGGAACATATCTAAACAGTAGAACTATAGCGTGAGCTACGACATAATTTGCAAAATCCTTTTGACTATGTTCAGGATAATTAAGTTCATCTTATGAACTCCCACTCAGATAGACATCCCTCTAGTCATCTAAGTGATTACATGATCCGAGTCAAACTAGGCCGTGTCCGATCATCATGTGAGACGGACTAGTCATCATCGGTGAACATCTTCATGTTGATCGTATCTTCTATACGACTCATGTTCGACCTTTCGGTCTCCGTGTTCCGAGGCCATGTCTGTACATGCTAGGCTCGTCAAGTTAACCCTAAGTGTTTTGCATGTGTTCCGAGGCCATGTCTGTACATGCTAGGCTCGTCAACACCCGTTGTATTTGAACGTCTGAATAAAACACCCGATCATCACGTGATTCTTTGAAACAGCGAACTGTCGCAACGGTGCACAGTTAGGGGAGAACACTTCTTGAAATTGTTGTAAGGGATCATCTTATTTACTACCGTCGTTCTAAGCAAATAAGATGTATAAACATGATAAACATCACATGCAATCAAATCAAATAGTGACATGATATGGCCATCATCACTTTGCTCCTTTTGATCTCCATCTTCGGGGCTCCATGATCATCATCGTCACCGGCATGACACCATGATCTCCATCATCATGATCTCCATCATCGTGTCTTCATGAAGTTGCCTCGCCAACTATTACTTCTACTACTATGGCTAACGGTTAGCAATAAAGTAAAGTAATTACATGACGTTTAAGTTGACACGCAGGTCACAAATAAATAAAGACAACTCCTATGGCTCCTGCCGGTTGTCATACTCATCGACATGCAAGTCGTGATTCCTATTACAAGAACATGATCAATCTCATACATCACATATATCATTCATCACATCCTTTTTTGGCCATATCACATCACATAGCATACCCTGCAAAAACAAGTTAGACGTCCTCTAATTGTTGTTTGCATGTTTTACGTGGCTGCTATGGGTTTCTAGCAAGAACGTTTCTTACCTACGCATGAACCACAACGTGATATGCCAATTGCTATTTACCCTTCATAAGGACCCTTTTCATCGAATCCGATCCGACTAAAGTGGGAGAGACAGACACCCGCCAGCCACCTTATGCAACTAGTGCATGTTTGTCGGTGGAACCGGTCTCACGTAAGCATACGTGTAAGGTTGGTCCGGGCCGCTTCATCCCACGATGCCGCCGAATCAAGATAAGACTAGTAACGGCAAGCATATTGAACAATATCGACGCCCACAACTACTTTGTGTTCTACTCGTGCAAAGAATCTACGCAATAGACCTAGCTCATGATGCCACTGTTGGGGAACGTAGCAGAAATTCAAAATTTTCCTACGTGTCACCAAGATCTATCTATGGAGAGACCAGCAACGAGGGGAAGGAGAGTGCATCTACATACCCTTGTAGATCGCTAAGCGGAAGCGTTCAAGTGAACGGGGTTGATGGAGTCGTACTCGTCGTGATTCAGATCACCGATGATCCTAGTGCCGAACGGACGGCACCTCCGCGTTCAACACACGTACAGCTCGACGATGTCTCCCACGCCTTGATCCAGCAAGGAGAGAGGGAGAGGTTGAGGAAGACTCCATCCAGCAGCAGCACAACGGCGTGGTGGTGATGGAGGAGCGTGGCAATCCTGCAGGGCTTCGCCAAGCACCTACGGGAGAGGACGAGGTGTCACGGGAGGGAGGGAGGCGCCAAGGGCTCAGGTATGGATGCCCTCCCTCCCCTCCACTATATATAGGGGCAGGGGAGAGGGGGGAGGTGCAGCCTTGCCCCTTCCTCCAAGGAAGGGGTGCGGCTAAGAGGGGGGGAGGAGTCCATCCTCCCCAAGGCACCTCGGAGGTGCCTTCCCCCTTTAGGACTCTCCCCTTTTCCTCCACTCTTGGCGCATGGGCCTCTAGGGGCTGGTGCCCTTGGCCCATGTAGGCCAAGGCGCACCCCCTACAGCCCATGTGGCCCCCGGGGCAGGTGGCCCCACCCGGTGGGCCCCCGGGACCCTTCCGGTGGTCCCGGTACAATACCGATGACCCCGAAACTTGTCCCGATGGCCGAAACAGGACTTCCTATATATAAATCTTTACCTCCGGACCATTCCAGAACTCCTCGTGATGTCCGGGATCTCATCCGGGACTCCGAACAACATTCGGTAACCACATACAAGCTTCCTTTATAACCCTAGCATCATCGAACCTTAAGTGTGTAGACCCTACGGGTTCGGGAGACATGCAGACATGACCGAGATGTTCTCCGGTCAATAACCAACAGCGGGATCTGGATACCCATGTTGGCTCCCACATGTTCCACGATGATCTCATCGGATGAACCACGATGTCAAGGACTCAATCAATCCCGTATACAATTCCCTTTGTCTAGCGGTATGGTACTTGCCCGAGATTCGATCGTCGATATACCGATACCTTGTTCAATCTCGTTACCGGCAAGTCTCTTTACTCGTTCCGTAACACATCATCCCGTGATCAACCCCTTGGTCACATTGTGCACATTATGATGATGTCCTACCGAGTGGGCCCAGAGATACCTCTCCGTTTACACGGAGTGACAAAATCCCAATCTCGATTCGTGCCAACCCAACAGACACTTTCAGCGATACCCGTAGTGTACCTTTATAGCCACCCAGTTACGTTGTGACGTTTGGCACACCCAAAGCACTCCTACGGTATCCGGGAGTTGCACAATCTCATGGTCTAAGGAAATGATACTTGACATTAGAAAAGCTTTAGCATACGAACTACATGATCTTGTGCTAGGCTTAGGATTGGGTCTTGTCCATCACATCATTCTCCTAATGATGTGATCCCGTTATCAACGACATCCAATGTCCATGGTCAGGAAACCGTAACCATCTATTGATCAACAAGCTAGTCAACTAGAGGCTTACTAGGGACATGGTGTTGTCTATGTATCCACACATGTATCTGAGTTTCCTATCAATACAATTCTAGCATGGATAATAAACGATTATCATGAACAAGGAAATATAATAATAATCAATTTATTATTGCCTCTAGGGCATATTTCCAACAGTCTCCCACTTGCACTAGAGTCAATAATCTAGTTCACATTGATATGTGATTAACACTCAAGGTCACATCCCCATGTGACTAACACCCAAAGAGTTTACTAGAGTCAATAATCTAGTTCACATTTACCATGTGATTAACACTCGATGAGTTCTGGGTTTGATCATGTTATGCTTGTGAGAGAGGTTATAGTCAACGGGTCTGAACCTTTCAGATCCGTGTGTGCTTTACAAATCTCTATGTCATCTCCTAGATGCAGCTACCACGTTCTATTTGGAGCTATTCCAATAACTGTTCTACTTGGAGCTATTCTAAATTGTTGCTCCATTATACGTATCCGGTATCTCTACTCAGAGCTATCCGGATAGGTGTTAAGCTTGCATCGACGTAACCCTTTACGACGAACTCTTTTACCACCTCCATAATTGAGAAAATTCCTTAGTCCACTAGTTACTAAGGATAACTTTGACCGCTGTCCTGTGATCCATTCTTGGATCACTCTTGTACCCCTTGACTGACTCATGGTAAAGCACACTTCAGGTGCGGTACACAGCATAGCATACTGTAGAGCCTATGTCTTAAGCATAGGGGACGACCTTCGTTCCTTTCTCTCTATTCTGCCATGGTCGAGCTTTAAGTCTTAACTTCATACCTTACAACTCAGGCAAGAACTCCTTCTTTGACTGATCCATCTTGAACACCTTCAAGATCACGTCAAGGCATGTGCTCACGTCAAGATCACGTCGGTATACCGATACCTTGTTCAATCTCGTTACCGGCAAGTCTCTTTACTCGTTCCGTAACACATCATCCCGTGATCAACCCCTTGGTCACATTGTGCACATTATGATGATGTCCTACCGAGTGGGCCCAGAGATACCTCTCCGTTTACACGGAGTGACAAAATCCCAATCTCGATTCGTGCCAACCCAACAGACACTTTCAGAGATACCCGTAGTGTACCTTTATAGCCACCCAGTTACGTTGTGACGTTTGGCACACCCAAAGCACTCCTACGGTATCCGGGAGTTGCACAATCTCATGGTCTAAGGAAATGATACTTGACATTAGAAAAGCTTTAGCATACGAACTACATGATCTTGTGCTAGGCTTAGGATTGGGTCTTGTCCATCACATCATTCTCCTAATGATGTGATCCCGTTATCAACGACATCCAATGTCCATGGTCAGGAAACCGTAACCATCTATTGATCAACGAGCTAGTCAACTAGAGCCTTACTAGGGACATGGTGTTGTCTATGTATCCACACATGTATCTGAGTTTCCTATCAATACAATTCTAGCATGGATAATAAACGATTATCATGAACAAGGAAATATAATAATAATCAATTTATTATTGCCTCTAGGGCATATTTCCAACAAAGTATGTATCCCGGCATGTGCCAAAGAGGACTCAAGTAAATTGCTTAATAGGAGTTGTGCAGGAGGAAGTACCAGTGGTAAGGGATTTCCCTGAAGTATTTCCAGAAGAGTTGCCAGGCATGCCACCAGATAGAGATATTGAGTTTTTGATTGAGCTATTGCCAGGCACAGGTCCAATATCAAAGAGACCATATAGGATGCCAGCAAAGGATTTGGTGGAAATTAAGAAGCAGATTAAGGAGTTACTAGATAAGGGATATATTCGCCCAAGTTCTTCGCCTTGGGGATCGCCAATACTACTAGTGGAGAAGAAGGATGGATCGTTAAGGATGGTTGTTGATTATCAAGGATTGAATTAAGTAACGATCAAGAACAAGTACCCACTACCAATGATCAACGATTTGTTTGATCGATTGCAAGGAGCTAAGGTATTTTCCAAGATCAATCTGCGATCAGGATACCACCAGTTGAAGAATCGAGAACAGGGTATTCCGAAGACAGCTTTTACCACCAAGTATGGGCTGTATGAGTATACCGTTAGGTCATTTGTCCATCACATCATGAACAAAGTGTTTATGGAGTTTTTGGATAAGTTCGTCGTAGTGTTCATTGATGATATCCTGGTTTATTCGAAGAATGAAGACGAACATAAGGAACATTTGCGTTTGGTACTTGGAAAGCTCAGAGAACATCAATTATATGCCAAATTCAGCAAATGTGAGTTTTGGTTGAAGGAAGTAGGATTCCTCGGACACGTTATATCTGGAGAAGGTATAGCAGTTGATCCCACTAAAGTTGATACTGTGACCAAGTGGGAAGCCCCAACAACAGTTGGAGAGATCCGGAGTTTTCTTGGACTCGCAGGATACTACCAAAGATTTATTGAGAATTCCTCAAAGATTGCGAAGCCTATGACTGAGTTGTTAAAGAAGGATACCAAGTTCATATGGATAGAGGAATGTGAGGCTAGTTTCCAGGAGTTGAAGAAACGTTTGGTTACCTCACCAGTGTTGATTTTGCCAGACCAGACCAAAGATTATGAGGTGTATTGCGACGCTTCACATCGAGGACTTGGAGCAATGCTTATGCAGGAAGGGAGAGTTATTTCATATGCCTCAAGACAACTTAAGCCACATGAGTTGAATTATGCCACGCATGATTTGGAGTTAGCAGCCGTAGTGCATGCTTCAAAAACATGGAGATATTTTCTCATTGGTAATCATTGTGAGGTGTACACGGATCATAAGAGTTTGAAGTACATTTTCACCCAGAAGGAGTTGAATCTCAGACAAAGGAGATGGTTGGAGCTTATCAAGGATTATGATATGAAATTGCATTATCATCCTGGAAAGGCTAATGTAGTAGCTGACGCATTAAGCCGTAAGAGCCATGTCAATACATTAATGACGGGAGAAATACCCAAGGAGTTAGCAGAAAATCTTCGTGAACTGTGTTTGGAAATAGTTCCGAGAGGCTATATAGCAGCACTGGAGATTCGTCAACTTTGATGGATAAAATCAGGGAAGCTCAGAAAGCTGACAAAGAGATTGCCGCTATAAAGGAGAAACTGAGCAAAGGAAAAGCTAAAGGATTTCGTGAGGATGAGCACGACACCCTATGGTTTGAAGACCGTGTTTACGTGCCCAATGACCCGGAGATTAGGAAGTTGATTTTGCAAGAGGCACATGATTCACCATATTCAATTCACCCCGGAAATACCAAGATGTATTTGGATTTGAAGGATATTTTCTGGTGGACTGGAATGAAGAAGGATATTGCGGAGTATGTAGCAGTTTGTGATGTATGTCAGAGAGTAAAGGCAGAGCATCAGAAGCCAGCAGGATTGTTACAACCATTGCCGATACCCGAATGGAAGTGGGATAAGCTAGGCATGGATTTTATCACGGGATTGCCCGGGACTCGTTCAGGCTATGAGTCGATTTGGGTTGTAGTTGATCGATTGACAAAAGTAGCTCATTTCATCCCAGTAAAGACCACTTACACCAGTGCTAAGTTGGCAAAGATATACATGACCAGGAACGTATGTTTGCATGGAGTTCAAAGGAGTATTGTATCAGATAGAGGAACCCAGTTTACCTCAAAGTTCTGGAAGCAGTTACACGAAACTTTGGGAACCAGGCTAGAATTCAGTACAGCTTTTCATCCACAGACACATGGACAGACCGAGAGAGTAAATCAGATTTTGGAGGATATGCTGAGAGCTTGTGCGCTAGATTATGGATCTAGTTGGGATGATAATTTGCCATATGCAGAGTTCTCTTACATCAACAGTTATCAAACCAGTTTAAAGATGGCCCCTTTCGAAGCCTTGTAAGGAAGAAGGTACAGGACACCGTTGTCATGGGACGAAGTTGGAGACCGCCAATTGTTTGGACCTGACTTGATTAAAGAGTCTGAACAGAAGGTGAAGTTGATTCGCGATAGGCTCAAGATAGCCCAGTCAAGACAGAAAAGTTATGCAGATTCTAAACGTAAGGAGACAGTTTACGAAGTTGGAGATAGAGCTTATCTTCGAGTATCTCCACTTCAAGGAACAAAGCATTTTGGAGTTAAAGGGAAGTTAGCGCCACGATTTGTAGGACCATATCGAGTTTTGGAACGTATGGGAGAAGTGGCCTACAAGTTGGAATTGCCCGAAGGATTGTCAGGAGTTCATGATGTGTTCCACGTTTCTCAGTTAAAGAAGTGCCACGCGGAGATGGCTGACATACCGTTGAGAGACACAGTGGCTTTGGAAACTATTTAGTTGGATAACGATTTGACCTACGAGGAGAAACCAATTAAGATCCTCGAATTTGCCAGCCGAGTTACCCGCAGCAAGGTTATCAAGTTTTGCAAAGTTCAGTGGAGCCACCACACAGAGGATGAAGCCACCTGGGAGCAAGAGGAAGATTTACTCAAGGACCACCCTCACCTATTTTCTAGCCAACCCGAATCTCGAGGGCGAGATTCATCTTAAGGGGGGTAGATTTGTAACATCCCAAATTTTCAATTTGGAATGTTATACATTAGATCATCATTGCATATCATATTTTATTTTGCATTTTGGTTCATCCTAGAAATTCTATGCAACTCAATGACCCACGGAGAGAGTTGGGGATTTCGTTATTTTCATATTTGAGTTTTCTCAAATTTTGAGAATAGGATCATTTGATTTTATTTATTTTATCATCAATTATTTCTATTACAAAAATATGAGAGAGGGAATAAAATGACTTTCCCAAAATAAAGAAATATTGAGGATTTAATAATAAAATCAAATAAGATTTTATTTCGGAGTTTTTCGGTGTTTTATTTGAATTTAGGAAAAATGTGCATTTTTCAAAATTGCATTTAGGTCCCAAGTAAATGTTCCCCATGTGCGTCTTGATTTTAGAAGCCCGTGAAAATTTATATCGGAATTTTTGGAGTCCGTTTAGTATTTCTTTCTATTTTTCTTCCGAGTGGAATAATAAAAAAAATGAACCGACCTACGGGCCGTGTCCGACTAGGACTCCGGCCCGAGGGGGCCTTTATAAGCCGAGGCCCATCCCCGGGGAACCCTAGCCGCCCCAGCCCCCAACCCTAGCCGCCACCCGGTCCCGCCGCCGCCGCCGAGGTTCGCCACCGCCTCGACTTCCGTGCCAACGATTTTTTTTAGAAAAAAAATCGGTTTTCGTCGGTTTTTTTTAGTTTCGGTTTTTTTAAATAGGTCGGTTTTTCCAGTTTATTTAAATAGCGAGCGTTCGTCCGTTCGTTCGTTCTAGCGAGCGTTCGTCGTTTTTCTTTTTCTCGGATTAAATCCGCGATTTTTCTGATCGTGATTCCTGATCCGATTTTCGTTTTAGTATAACATTTCGCTCGTTTATCGGAATCAGGCGATTCAAGCGCCTAGAGTTTCGTCTCGAAACCCTCTATCCGTTTAACCAACTTAAACAAGATTTTGCTACTGTAAAATTTGCCCTAGGTCCAGATTAGTAGAACGAAGTTGTTTTCTTTTGCCGTTTGACTTTCGTTGCTTCGTTCAATTTGATTCTTTTTGCCAACCGGAGTTCTTAAGTTGAACCTTCTGGTTAGATCTCTTATTTGAGTTTTACCTGTGCATTAGATGAGTACTTATTGTATGCTTGTTTGTTTGTCTGCGATAGAATACCCGGAGTGCGCCGCCTATTACTTCGAATCGTTAGGTTTCCCAGATCATCAGCAAGGCAAGTAACACTTTGATCATACCTTTTCTACTACCAAGTTTTATTGCATTAGATCAATCCTCACACATTGCATGATTAGCATCTAATTAAATTGTGGGATGGGAAGTAGATGAGGTAGTACCTATTACCTGTTATTACCAAACCTTTGGGAGTTACTTCTGCGTTTGCTTATTTTGCCATGCTATGCTAGTAGACGTGGATTGGGTGAGTGATATCCATGACAGATGTGAGATTGTTAATTAATGGTTTATCTAAGGTGGAAACTTAAACACACATCTGGGTGGATTGAGGCACCTGGGTATTCCAGGACTTGCCTGTTTTCTTTTGGACCGACACCCAGGCTCAAAGGGATCATGAGACTATTCATACTAGAAACTTCCGTGTGCAGCCACAAGCTATTATGGGCTCTAGCATAGTTGACTAAGTTGTGCGAACTCTTACAGTGGTAGACTAGCAGATGTAGGGGATGTAGGTGGTACGGTCTACCCGATCGTAAGGTGCTAGCGCTTCTGAAAGACTATGTCTCGATCATCCGTCTTCTCAAACACCATGTAGTGCGAGAAACCAAACGGAGGCGATCAAGTCTTGTGGGGAAAAGTGCACAAACCTCTGCAGAGTGTAGTAAACTAATCATGGTTAGCCGTGTCCCCGGTTATGGACATCTTGAGTATCTAGTACTTGGATTTTCATGTGAATCTCAACATGTTACTCTAAATTAATATTGTTGGGTTTTAATGTTGATGCTTAATTGGGATTGAGAATGCTGTCAACCATTCTCAATGTTTAACAACTACCATGATAGTTAATAAATTTTATTCCTTTGAAGTAGGGAAAATTGGCTTTACGTAAAACTGTAACCATAGAGCTTTCCACCAGCCAAATATGCATATAGTATATTTGTTTCTTTCCATTACTCTCTATGTGTTACATTGCCAGCATATTCCATGTGCTGACCCGTTTCGGGCTGCAATGTTAATGTTGCAGACTTTTCAGACGACGATTAAGGAGTTTTTAGGTTGTGGTTCTATACTCAGTGATGTCGTTGGAGTTGATGGACTCACTTATCTTCCAAGCCTTCCGTTGTTATCGTTATTAGATGGCCTTAAGCCATATTTATTGTACTAAGTTCTCTTTTGAGACACTCGATGTAATAAGTGTGTGATTGCTACTCCGCTATAAATCCTCCGAGTACTGTGTGGTATCAGCATTACTGATCCAGGGATGACACCGGAGCACAGAGATTAGACCGTTTGAGGTCTGGTCGCTACACTAGCTTGGTCGGTTTCACGAGAGGCGAGGGCCTTTGTGATTTGACGGCTCATTACTGCTGGAAGGCGGGGCCTTGTGATTTGACTGCTCGTATAAATGCGCGGACGACCTGATCGAGGAGGAGCAAAGAACCGTGCGGTATACTCAAGTTTTCCACTAGAGTAGTACTGCGACGGAGGAGCACGAAACACGGCAGCCCAGTGCCATATGGCGATAAAAATGATCTAATTTGCTAGTCATCTCATTGTTAGCATTGTTCTATTCATTCCCTCAAAAAAACATTGTTCTATTCATGCCTCGCAGAGAACGTGACACGTGCGGCGTAACACCCGAAGCAAAAGATGAAACACAGGAGCAAAAGAAGAAGGAAGATTATCACCCCAAATGATCTAATTCGCCGCGGAGTCGTAACTGCTTCTTCATCACCTCCACGCCCTCCATCTCCTTGCGCGTCTCCTCTGCCATCTTCATCATTGTGTCCATGACGCGGCATTTCTCAACGCGAGCCTTCATCATCTGTTCCACTGCATATTACGTACCTTGACAGCAGCCCGGTGCTCGATGCGGAGCTTCGCCAACTCTTCCTTCTGTTCCATGGCGAGGGCCTGCAGCATCTTCATCGAGGAACTACTATTCTCATACAGCTTCTTCCAGCCGGCGTTCTTCTCCTTCAACAGGTCAATCTCGTGGCAGAGCTTCGCATTGTCCTCCCGGAGTCGCAGGATTTCGCCGGTCGCCTTCTTCTCCGAGGCAATGCTCTTCTTCAGCAGCATTACCAAGCCGGCGGTTAACTCCCCCTGCTGATTGAGCTCAGCGGGCATGTCGTCGAGGCTCTCCTTCAGCAACTCCATCAAGCCTTGGATGAACTCCTTCTACTTATTGAGCTGATCGGGCATGCCGTCGAGGGATAACGACTCCAGCTCCGCCGGCTCGGCATGTTCGCCTCCGCGGGTAGGGCGCTCCTGGGAGCCATCACCTGCCCGTGAGAGATCTTTCGAGGTCTCTGCGTGGCGGCGAGCCCTGTTTTTTCCGTAGCCTTGGTTGCCGCTCCCTTGTTACGAGTAGTTCTTGACCTAGAGCTCTTCCCACCGGCCATGGCAACGATGGACGAAGAAGAAGCACTTATGAGGAGGAAAGGTAGAGTGATTTTCGGTTAGGTAGTTCCCCTTTTTATAACCTAAGTACTAGCACTAGTACTAATACCTGCATAGTGGGAACACGTTCAGGTTTGGTACGTACTACTAGTAGGTGTGAGCAAGCTTTCAAATGTGATGGGAACAAGGTAAAGATTAATTGATGGCTTTGGTTTCGAGGCCTGAAACGGCTCCCGATGAGTTTAGCTGAACATAAATTTCAAGTACTACTACACTACTCAAATGCGTAAATATTATGTTACTATCAAAAATTGGCACAAAATACAAAGGAGACCAATGGAAGTACTACTAGCAACCCATGATTTAACTACTCGCATGCGCGCAGTGGAGTAATAATGTCTTTCTTCCGCCCTCACGTCCACTCAATTTGCATGCGCTGTATTAATTGACCATCAATGAAGTGAACGACTTTACACGCGTCAAATTATCACATTGGGTGGATCTTGGTACAAAATTGCATCTGCCCGTGTACCCGCGTGTGCATGCGAGGAATGAGTGCGTGCATGGAGTGCGTGCACATTTTCGCTTCATGCATGTACCGCCAGTATGGCTCAGGGAGGACGAGTACATTCTTCTAGAACCAGCAGCACGTCACTGTGATCAATCCACGCAAGGAGGTCGCGACAACGCCTACACATGTGCCATGTGGCTTCATGAACTGTAAGAGAGACACTGTGTAGCATGCCATTGGTATTCTAATTTACGTGTTTTGCACATACTCGAAGTACTAGTAAGGTACACGTGCATTGTACGCATCAGATTTTGCAACCAAATTATGAATAAATACAACACTATAGCATGTAAGCTCAGAGTCATATATGCCTGATGTAGCCCTTCGTTTAATTCTTATAGTTCATCTCATTCAAAATCAATTAGTTTTTATAAAAAAGCTAAGAACGTGGGAATAGGAAAAACATGGGATTATAGTGGAATGTCGTCTTGAATCCTACAGGATTGTACGAGTGTTTGATTGTGCATAGAAAAAACGCAGAATTCTTTCAAAGAGGTTTGAGTGGATGGGATGTTTCCTATGAAATCTAGTGCAAATGAATCATATGGAAAAATTCCTATGGTTTACAATCCTACGAATCAAACAACCAAGATAGGAAAAATTCCTAATTATTAGAATCCTCCAAAATTCCTTTGAGAATCCTTTGAATCAAAGAAGCCCTTAATCTATTTTACGATTCATGGAATTGTGCATTGTAAAGCATAAAGTAAAAACAAATAATGGCAATTCAACTAGAAAAAAGTTTGGGCAGTTATGATACGGCAGATTGTAGAACAAAAGAGAACCACTGTTGTTTCGAGGTTTGTGCATTATGCTTAAGTTCAACCATGGAGTCTGCTAGATTGTACATGTGGCAAAATCCGGTGGGGGGCTAGAAGATGATGCGAGGGGCCGAGTGGAGGGAGACTATGAAGGAATGCACAAGTGCGATATCGATATTTAGAGAGAGAGGGCGAACACGTGCGCTGATGCGCGCAGTGGCGGAGCCATGAAAAATAAATGAGCTAGGGGGCCAAGCATTGCTAATCCTTTACGAGGAGGGTCAATTCATGAACTTAAACCATTTTTAGCAGCAATTGTCTAATGATCACATTCATATTAGCCTTGATATATAGTGATGTTAGGGGGGAGGGGGGCAGGGCCCTTACTGCCCCCTGTCTTCGCCATTGTGCACGCGTCTGAGAGATGAAGCGGAAGGCATGGATGATGAGAGGGGGACGTTGGATACATAATTAATGTGGGTGTATTAGTTATATATGTTAATCCTATATAGAGAGGTATAGATTGATCGATGTGGACGTGGGAAAGAGGGTGAGACCTCAGTGGATATATCGATTGATCGGTTTGTGTGGAAAACTATGAAAGACCTAGCTATATACACACATACATAGAGGAACATCGATCGTTGCGCATGCACGCCTGAGAGATAAAGAATGCCTCATATGATGGAGGGGGATGTGTGTTGGTGTGTGCCTTCATGGGAGACCGACCTGAAGAAAAAGATTGCATGCGTGCGATGGATAATGCCGACTGGTAGTGTGTGGTCATGCATGCACGAGAGAAGGTTAGTGGTACAATTATAAAGAGAAGACTACTGTGTGGGTGTAAAAGAATAGCTGAATAGGTGAGGTCACAATCAATGTAAAGTTGAATTCAAATATTTGAATAAAAGATCCTGATGTTTGAAATCCATGCATGCATGAATATAACGGAGATCTGCGCGGTGTGGTTTGGAAACGAGCATGTTGTAATGTATACACATTGAACAAGGTCAGACTGATTTGAATTTGAGATACCGATGGCACACATCATTTGGCCACGTTGCATCCGTGCATGGACACATTATTCTAATTGGAGATGATGGGCGGCTTTTGCATCACATATCTATATCTATACCCTATATATATTATATTTTATATATTTTTATATTGTGTGCGGGTAACTTTAACTTTGAAAGATGGTCGTTGGATGAGGCGAATCCGATGGTCCAAAGATGGCAAATTTGAGTACTACTGGCCATTGGATATCATCTAGATTCCACCAGATTTCGCCACATGTATAATCTAGAAGACTCCATGGTTGAACTTAAGCATAATGCACAAACATCAAAACACAAGCACTTCTTATTTGTTCTAGAATCTTCCGTATCAGAATTGCCCAAATGTTTTTCTACATGATTTGCCATTATTTGTTTTTACTTTATGTCTTACGACGCACAATTCCATGAATCTTAAAATAGATTAGCTTTCTTATAAAAACTAGATGATTTTGAATGAAATGAACAATAAGAATTAAACGAACATCTACATCATGCATATATGACTCAAATCTTGGATGCTATAATGTGGTATTTATTCATGATTTGGTTGCCAAATCTCATGCGTGCAATGCACGTGTACCTTACTCTAGTCTAAATGGTGTTTGTGTGTGTGTTGTGCGTGTTGAGGTGCAAATTGTCTTTTTTTTGGGTACACGTTAAGCTTGTTCTTCCGAAATTTCAAGCCGCGCCTTGTTATGCCGAAAATTCAAGCTAGCGTCTCTGTCTATCATGCTGGGAAACTCCCGCCTCTTCAACCCGCGCCTTGTTAGCCCGAAATATTTAAGATATATCTTTGTCTCGTTGTGCTCCGACAACTCCCTCCATCTCAACCCGCGCCTTGCTATTCCGAAATTACAACACGCGCGAAAACTCCCACCTCCTGTGAAATCCCGACACGCGAAATGCCCGTGGTACCCCTGAACCGAAAGAACCGCCTCAAATTGGTGGGGGTACTTTCGTAACTTACCCCACATTTCGGCCAAGCGCGTCTCTAAGCCATGGTTCCCCACTGCCATCCCATCCGCCCACCCATTCGTACACCGAGGCCGCAAAAACCCACGACGAAACCCCACACCCTGCTCCGTCCGCCACCCAGCCGGAGCCTCTTCCCCGACGACGTCGTCCACAACAACACCTCGACGTCCCTCATCCACCGTACCGGATGAGGATCCGTCGTCGATCTCATCGTCCCGCCGGTTCAGCCACACTGTCCTCCACCTCCAAGGAGCTGCCCCGATGTTCCCCTCGTCTTTTGCGCCACCTCCATTCCCACACCGCTGTCTTCACCTGCACCACCGGAAGAGCATCATCATCACCGTTTCCTCGGATGAAGCTGCGGCCTAATCGGCGCCACCAAAGAGGTTGTACACTAATCGCCGCATTTTCTTCTTGATTCAATCTCACGGTGCTGCCGGCGCTCGGTCCTGAGCTGACACGGCGCGGCTCCATCCATGGCGGCGTCGCCGGACACTTCCTCGGCGGCGACGTCCACATCAGTAGGACCTGCTGCTGCTTTAGCTCTCGCTCGCGCTGCTGCTCTACTCTTGCTCTCAGTCCCCTGCCTGGTCTGCTCTTGCTATTGCTCTTGCTCGCGCTGCTGCTCTCGCTCTTGCTCTTGCTTGCGATGCTGCTCCGATTTAGCTACACTTCACTCTGATGCCGCCGGGGTAAAGGAAGAACCAGCCGCAGCGGGGAGGGGGGCTCGCCGGAGAGGTACCCCACTATCTATCTTAGGGTTCAGGATGGGGGCGGTGGTCGTCGGCGGTGGCGGGGCGGTGGCGTGGGGATCGCCGGAGAAAAACCTTGGAACGGGGGGCCTAGAGGGATGGCCGGGGCGGCGGCGGACCGGCGATGGGGAGTGTTTTCGGCGCAGGCGGGGCGGCGCACCGCCGGCCGCGGGCGGCGGGGGGCTGCTGTTTGGCCGGCTCAGGGGGGTGGAGGTTGAAGATGAACCGCAGGCCCTTGATTTCGTATCCAACGGCTGCAAAATCGACTGACGAGAGATGAAAAAGTCAGTCGACCGACGTGTAGTCTCACCTTGCTAGTGCGTCCAGTTTTGACAGCAAAATTTAGTTGCGACAGCAAAATTCAGTTTCAATAGTTAAGTTCAGTTTCGACAGTTAAGTTCAGTTTCGACAGTTAAGTTCAGTTTCGACAGTTAAGTTCAGAGATGAGCGGCTGATGTATTTTACATCTAGCACTTTGTGTTTATGTATTTTACGTCATGTATTGGAGATGCTATTAGAATTCCACTCAGGTTAACGTTGTTCGTTATCTCTCTTGTCCTGCTTCAGCCTCAGTGTCGTACAACTCACCAGAGCTGCTCCAACGATGAAACCCTCCATCACAGCGGAGCAGTACCTCGCGCTCCATCTCCAGACGCCTAAGATCTTCTTCCCCTCCTCCGACAGCCAAGTCAGCCGGAGCATCCTCACCGGCCAACCCAATCACGCTGAGATCGACATGGCTTCGCCAAAGAGGTTGTACACTTGTTGCATCTCTTTTTTACTCTACATGTTATATATATTGTCCACTGAGCACTCGTAGTAACGGGAAATACGATTATTTTATCCTACTATATGACAAGGAGTGAGGTACCAGGCAACTTAGCTATCCGTGATGGACTCTCTTGAACGCCATCATTATTTATCTCTGCGCATTTGAGCTGTGCATTTGTCGATGGGCCTGGGAGTTGAGCTAGTATGGCAGTGGTCTGGGTCCAAAGTAATAGAAGTAGCACAAAAACATTTTTTTAGTGTAGGATTTTCCTTGCTCAAGCCTGCTTACTAGAATCGCCAGTGCTTGAAAGGAAAAGTGAATGAAAAACATCGGAATTGGAAAGTTTCCTATGGTACTACTTTTCATGAATTTGGTGCAAAGGAATGGAGCAAAAGAAAACTGTAGGATTTCTTCCTTTAGTGTCTCCTTGAAAGAAAAACCGTAGGAATTCTAATTTCCACTTCTCCTCCTTTTCATATTCCTATTCATCAAGCACAAGACTAAGAGATAGTAGCATAATAGCATTATAACCATACATTTTCTTGTGGTTTGACTTAATCTCACCATGCTTTTTTGCATCCTGTGATCTTCCAATTGTTGTGAATCAAACACCCAGATTGGCAGAAATCCTGTGTTTTTAAATACTCTATTTTGCACGTGCATTCCTATCCTATTCCTGTCTATTTCCTATCCCTGCATTGTTAGAATCATCAAATTCAAACAAGCCCTTACTCAATTATTTCTGTTACAGATATGTGTCAAAGAAAACCTTGTGTGGTTTGTCCTGCTTTGTAACATCCCAAAATTCTAAATTTTGGAATGTTATAATAAATAGATAGATTTGATTGATTGTTTGATTGATTGTCTGAAAGTGAGTGAATTCGAAACTTTTGAAAGTTAAATGAGAGGGAATAAAAGGACTTCCCCAACCTTTCATATTTGCTTTCTCATCTCCATGAATTCAAATTCTTTTCAAATACAAAACCCTTGAGCGAAGATGATATCACTTCTTCCATTGAAATTAAATGAAAGGGTATTTGAAAATAATTAAATTTCAGTTGGAAATATTTCAATTCATAAACTTCATGCAACTCAATGATTTTCATGAGAGAAGATAAAATGACTTCTTCAAATTATATGAAATATGAGTTGGGAGTTTCAAAGAATTAAATTCAAAGTTCTTTTGAATTTATTTTCAATTTGGAGTTATTTGAGTTTTATTCAAATTATTTTTCTCCAAAAATAAAATATATAGAAATTAGGGTAACATGATTCCCTACATTAGAAAATGGGAGAAAAATTGATTTGAAATCATTTTGGTATTTTTAAAATGATTTTTGTTGGATTTTAATAGACCAGTAGCACTCTTTGATTTATCTCGTTCTGTGAGGATTTTATTTGGCATATTAAAAATGTTCATGTCGTAGAGAATCTTTTTCTGAAAATTTTGATATATATATATATATATATAATATGCCTATATCTTAATTTTGCTTATTTAGTTTTATTTATTTTTGTCTGACTGAATTTTTTTTTAAAAAATTCCTTTCCCGACTGGGCCGGCCCAGCCAGGTCGCGGCCCAGCCCACCTCCGCGCCGTCCCCGAGCTCCCGCGGGACTCCGCTACCTGCACGCCTCGCCGGCGCCGCCGTGGTCGAGGACGACTCCTCCTCCAACCCCTCCTGCACGCCTCGGAGCCCGCCGCGCCCTTCTATAAAGCCCAGGGCCCCGCCTGTCTCTCCTCCTCGCCGCATCGCCGCCTCCCGCATCCCGCCGCCGCCCCGCCGCTGCTCGCCTGCACCGCTGCCGCCGACGAGCTGCATCGCCCCGCCGCCTCTCGCCTCGCGCCGCCTCCCACCGCTGCCGCGCCGCTAGCGCCGTCGCCGCTGAGCCCGCCGTCGCCGGAGCTCGCTGGAACCGCCTGCCGCCCGATCCGCCGGCCGACCTGCCGGTTCTTCCTGGTCCGGTATAAAACCGTCCCCGGTTCGTCGGTTTTCCTTTAGGTTTAGGTTTTCTTCGGTTTTGTTAAAAAACTGTTTTTTTTGTTGTTTTAGTTAAGTTATGAACGTTTTCTGTTTAAGAAGTTTTAGTGAATGTATTCGTTCTATAGATCTGTTTAGCGAACGTTCCTTCGATAGTTTTTTTTCCTTTTCTTATTAATTTCGGCCAGGGACCTATATGTGAGGATTTTCTTTACACATCAGCCCCTAGTTTTCAAACGATTATAACTTTTTACTCGTTAGTCTAAATCCAACGAAACCAACGCCCACGTCTTCATTATGATCTCCTCTATCCAGTAATCCAACTCAAACATGTTTTTGAAAAGTTTAAAATTTGAATTAGATCAGATTTGAATTCAAACTTCGTTTGATCGTCACTTGAGTTTCGTAGCTCCGTTTGAGTTGATTCTTTTTGCAAATCGAAGCTCTTGACCTAAACATTCTAATAAGGCCAAATTCACATAATTTTGGTACTGTTAGAAATTGTTTTATGTTGCAAGAGTTATTTGCTTGGTTTTGAAGTTTTCCAAATCGACTTCTTCGATCTTTCTGATCTTTTGATTGATTGCTTATGTGTGGTTACTATTGCTTGCCTACGATAGATTGACCGGAGTGTGACGAGTAGATCTATCAAGAGTTTTGAGTGCGAATCATCTTCATCAACATTGCAGGCAAGTTCACACTTTGATCATACCTTTTCATACCCAGTTTTATTGCATTAGATCAAACCTCCAGCATTGCATGATTAGGATCTAATTAAATTGTGGGTTGGGAAGTAGTTGATGAGGTAGGAACCTATTTCCCTGCATTCAAACCTTGGGAGTTACTTTTACATTATGCTTACATTGCCATGCTATGCTCGTAGACGTGGATTGGGTTTTGAGAGTATTCATGACAGATGTGAGATTGTTAATTAATGGTTTACTTAAGGTGGCAACTTAAACACACATCTGGGTGGATTGAGGCACCTGGTTATTCTAGGATTGCCTGTCTAGGCACCTGGGTAGACCAGGATTGCCTGTTTTTTTGGACCGCCACCCAGGCTCAAAGGGATCATGAGATTATTCATGCTAGAAACTTCTGTGTGCAGCCACAAGCTATTATGCGCTCTAGCATAGTTGACTAAGTCGTCCGAACTCTTACAGTGGTAGACTAGCAGATGTAGGGGATGTAGGTGGTACGGTCTACCCGATCGTAAGGTGCTAGCACTTCTGAAAGACTATGTCTCGGTCATCCGTTTCTCAAACACCATGCAGTGCGAGATAACCAACAGAGGAGATCGAGTCTTGTGGGGAAAAGTGCGCAAACCTCTGCAGAGTGTATAAACTAATCATGATTAGCCGTGTCCCCGGTTATGGACATCTTGAGTATCTAGTACCTGAATTGTCCTGTTGGTCTCATCATGTTACTTTAAATGAATATTGTTGGGTTTTAATGATGATGCTTAATTGGGATTGAGAATGCTGTCAACCATTCTCAATGTTCAACAACCACCATGATAGTTAAATAAAATTTATTCCTTTGCAGTAGGGAAAAATTGGCTTTACGCAAAACTATAACCATAGAGCTTTTCCACCAGCCAAATATGCATGTAGTGATAGCCTTTATTCATCATTCTCTATGGTGTGAATTTGCCAGTACATTCAATGTACTGACCCTTTGTGGCTGCAACGTCTCATGTTGCAGAATTTCTTACGACGAGTAAGTGATACGTTAGGGTTACGATTTCTACACTCAACTTTGCCGGTGGTGTTGATGGGAACCCACAACCTTGTTACTTCCGCTATTTGGATTGAGGTAATAGTATTTACGTTACTTATACATGTGATTTACCTCTGTTATAAATCCTCGAGTACTGTGCGTGTCAGCATATCGATCCAGGGATGACACTTAAGCATAGAGACTTGATCCATTTGGGCCGGGTCGCTACAAGATGGTACCAGAGCACATGTTGACTGTAGGACGTGACCCTAGAAACTGGCAAGCCCATAGCAAAGATTTTTCTCTACAACTTTCCCTTTCAAAGAGATCTTTTACCTCTCTTCTCTTCTGAGCTTATTCAAATATTCCCTTTAGTGAGACCATACCCCTTTCCCCTTTTGACCACATGAAGATTTGACTGATGTGACCACTCCAAGAAGTACAAGATAACGGACAACTAAGACCACTTTGGAATGAAGAGGATTTTACCATACATCATAATAATGGAAACTACAACGGTTGAAGACTCTGAAGACTAGGAGAATTTGAAGGCTCTGAAGAACTCCCAGATTTGTATGACCTAGGAAGGCTACCCTTATGGAACTTGGCAGACTATGGAAGTTGTCAATACCCGAGGTCAAGGTGTATTGGAGAAAGACTGAAGCAAGGAGCATGAGAACTCGGAGTTTTTTCAAAGAAAACCCTAAGGCAGGAGATATCAACTATGGAATGATAGCTCATGGGAATGACAAGAGCAGAAACATGGTTATCCATGATGTCATCGCTCGCTGATGCTATTGTCACCGTGCTGAGTTAAGGATGCATTTCTTCAGAATGGATGTGATGGAAGAAGGCTGATGGAGCACCTATTAGTAATATGCAATTTTAACCTTAGCTGGTGTATCACCAGGATCTGGAGTATTACAACAAGAAGTTAAGATGGACCTACAAGAAGTAGTATTTTGACAAGGGAGTATTTCATGGGGAACTCAGGACCCTGAAGATGAGAGTAGCCAAGCTAGAGGAGCAAAACCTCGAGAAACCAGAGATTTGTCAGGAACTAGACCATGGTTCATGCCAAGGATGTTGAAACCTAGAAGTTTGAAATGCAACTCCGGAATATTAAAGGATGTCACGAGAGATTTCACGTCAATAGAGATGATCTGGCAAAAGAACTGGAGAAAGACAAGCATGATTGGAAGAAGCCACTGGAGGCATGAACAAGACTTGAAGAGTTATACGACCTTGAAGATTTATTGACCTTTAGAAGACCAAACCCCTGTTATACACTTACGTTAGATGCGACGTTTGTGAGCTGTCATGTGTTTGATGTTTTTTTCCCGATAGCCACAAATAAAATCTGCCTTTTCAAAACTTTTTGTTTGTATTGTGTGCATCCCTCTCTATCTCTCTTATCCCACCCCAAACCCTTGGACCCAATAGAGGATGAATGGAGATGAGCTTGTATTTTCTAGACCGATGAGTCAATTGGAGATGGGTCGATGGATTCAGAACATGGAGGATCACATGGAGAATAACCCTATAGTTGGAAATGATATGACCCAGCATGCTCTTCAGTGCTTTGAAAGAGGTGCTACTACTTGATGGAGAATGTACCAAACCATCAATGGATGGCAAGGAGTAACCACTTGGAAAGAATTTAAGTTGACTTTGCCAAAGTCTCGGTTTGTGTCCCAGAAGTTGAAGCCTTATGGAAAGGATATGAAGAAACCTTGTGCATGCAAGATTTGTGGAGAAATAGGACACACCCATAAAGAACACAAGGACGAATGCCCTAATTGTGAAGAAAGTCACCCAGTTTAAGAATGCCCAATTAGGCAGATTACTTGTTTCTTGTGTGAAGGGACTACCCGCTATCTTGCTCAGTGTCACATTTACCCCATGGTACAATGAACCATCCAGCAGGAGAAAGAAGTAATGAAAGGAGCTCTCATGGAAATTTTAGAAGAAACTGTGATGAAGGAAGAGGTGGAGGACACACCTAAAGAAGACCCAAGTAAACCCTGCACTAAGTCTTGCTATTCATGTGAAAAAGAAGGACGCATCTCCCAAAATTGTTTGAATGGGGATCTAGTAGAATTCCCGACAGAGGAAGTCGAATATGACCCACAGGAAATAGAAGCCCTGATTGGAATGGAAAAGTCCAGGAAGAGAAACCGAGTGGATTCCAGGAAGGATCTGAGTCATATAACATGTTATAGGTGCAAGGAGTCAGGGCACTACCTCAACAATTGCCCAAAAAGGAAACCTCGATACTTGTCAGAAGTAATATGTTTTAGTTGTAATGGAGCAGGGCACCTTGCCAGAGAATACCCCAAGGAGAAGGAAACTTGTGCTAGATAGTTGAGTTTGCAACAAAAAAATGGAGTAGTAGAAGTCAGAACATTTTCTTTTATATTGAGGTGTTGAGTTGAGACATGTAATGGAAAAGCGAGAGATTGTAATCACTTGAGAATGAATAAAGTTAGCATCGTTGGTACTAATATGGATTTTATGAGTTGTTACTCTATGAAGAAGAATTTTGGCCATTCTGAGGATATGAGAAATATGGTCTATGGAAGATTTGTGCATTTTAAGGGTGGTAGTACACTGTAAGAACCGTTGACCCCTGGAAAAGATAAGGATACTCCACTGAGTGGATTTCGGACAAAATGAATACGAGTTTTGTCTCGATATGTGTGATGCCCCAAGAGTATGTGGGATGAAGTTGGAGACCATTAGTTGTTTGGACCAAATGTGATCAAGGAGTCAGAATAGAATGTTAAGTTGATTCGAGATAGACTGAAGGTAGCTCAGTCCAGGCAGAAGAGTTATGTAGACTCAAAAACTCAAGGAGGTAGTCTATGAAATTGGAGACAGAGCATGTCTTCGCGTGTCCCCTATGCGAGGAGTTAAACGGATTGGAGTTAAGGGACAATTAGCCCCGAGATTTGTAGGACCATACCGAGTTTTGGAGCGTATGGGAGAAGTGGCCAACAAGTTGGAGTCACTCGAAGGACTGTCTGGAGTTCATGATGTGTTTCATGGTTCCCAGTTGAAGAAGTGCCATGCAAAGATGGCCAATATTCCCCTGTAAGGACGCTTGACCCTGGAAAGGATAATGATGTTCCACGAAGTGGAATATGGACTCCATAAGTATAAGTTTTTATCTCGGTATGTGGGATATCCCACGAGGATGAAGAGATAAATTACTATTGGATATAAAGGAGGTATGATGTCGGAAATATGGATCAATGGAAACTCCATGATGAGTCTGAGTAATCATGTCCTAGTTTGGTGCCAATATAAGGAAGAAAGACAGTACAATTGGATGGATTTAAGAATAATAGGAAGTTGGAAGTTGGAATAATGATCAGTTGCCCGATGATAAGTTCAAGGACTACAAGAGATGAGATGGGCCATAACCCACAGGCCCCAGTCCCTGCCAAGAAGCAAGCACATTCTTGCTGAAGGAAGAACCCTGGAAGAGGATATACCTTTGTCGACAGACGATTTTATAGGAGTAATGCAAAACCTGAGAGTTGTGCAGGAATGATAGATGGTTGTTTGGCTTGCAGAATCTATGGAATTATCCGAACTTGGTTCGTCGACAAGAGAAATTCTGCAATGCTTGTGAGGATGACCGAGTGTTAGAATGCGAGATTCGCTAAACCGTATACAAGGTAATGATTTGGGTGCGGGATGGATTGATCACCATACCGACTTACTCTTATTTTTCGCCTTGATATATGGAATGGTAAATCTGAGTGACTTGCCTATAGTAGAGAGACGACAATATTAAACCTTGTTTGAACCTTAGAATGGTATAAGTATTTTTCCCTTGTACACGGCAGTTGTTGCCAACCGTAGGTTATACGGTGAGATTCAACCCAGACCCATTTCCTGCAGGAGAAACCATAAATTGTTGACCACCATGAGATATCGATAGTTGTTTAGTTTTGGCGTCAGACCCGTCAGCTAAGAAGACCCAATCTCGGAATAACCTTACCAAGAGGAAAGGACAGAAAAATTGAGGAAAAGGTTATGCCACTACCGAAAGAGCTCAGGGAAGGAATTTTCTCGAGGATCTGAGAAGACCGACACTGTCAAGAATAAGGATGGAGTATATGAGTTTTGATGGAACCGTAACCATGCTTCTAAGGGTGGTAGCACCCCAGACCCCGGAGACGATTGATGAAATTTTGAGGAGACCCCAAACCCTAACCTTTTCTTTCTAGCCTCTCCGAATCTCGAGGACGAGATTCCTTTTAAGGTGGTAGGTTTGTAACATCCCAAAATTCTAAATTTTGGAATGTTATAATAAATAGATAGATTTGATTGATTGTTTGATTGATTGTCTGAAAGTGAGTGAATTCGAAACTTTTGAAAGTTAAATGAGAGGGAATAAAAGGACTTTCCCAAACTTTCATATTTGCTTTCTGATCTCCATGAATTCAAATTCTTTTCAAATACAAAACCCTTGAGCGAAGATGATATGACTTCTTCCATTTAAATTAAATGAAAGGGTATTTGAAAATAATTGAATTTCAATTGGAAAGATTTCAATTCATAAACTTCATGCAGCTCAATGATTTTCATGAGAGAAGATAAAATGACTTCTTCAAATTATATGAAATATGAGTTGGGAGTTTCAAAGAATTAAATTCAAAGTTCTTTTGAATTTATTTTCAATTTGGAGTTATTTGAGTTTTATTCAAATTATTTTTCTCCAAAAATAAAATATATGGAAATTAGGGTAACATGATTCCCTACATTAGGAGAAAAATTGATTTGAAATCATTTTGGTATTTTTAAAATGATTTTTGTTGGATTTTAATAGACCAGTAGCACTCTTTGATTTATCTGGTTTTGTGAGGATTTTATTTGGCATATTAAAAATGTTCATGTCGTAGAGAATCTTTTTCTGAAAATTTTGATATATATAATATGCCTATATCTTAATTTTGGTTATTTAGTTTACTTATTTTCGTCTGACTGAATTTTTTTTAAAAAAAATCCTTTCCCGACTGGGCCGGCCCAGCCAACCCAGTCAGGTCGCAGCCGGCCCACCTCCGCGTCGTCCCCGAGCTCCCGCGGGACTCCGCCGCCCGCACGCCTCGCCGGCGCCGCCGTGGTCGAGGAGAACTCCTCCTCCAACCCCTCCTGCACGCCTCGGAGCCCGCCGCGCCCTTCTATAAAGCCCCGGGTCCCGCCTCTCTCTCCTCCTCGCCGCATCGCCGCCGCGCCGCACCCACCGCTGCCGCCGACGAGCTGCATCGCCCCGCCGCCTCTCGCCTCGCGCTGCCTCCCGCCGCTGTCGCGCCGCTCCACGCCGCTAGCGCCGTCGCCACTGAGCCCGCCGTTGCCGGAGCTCGCCGGAACCGCCTGCCGCCAGATCCGCCGGCCGACCTGCCGGTTCTTCCTGGTCCGGTATAAAACCGTCCCCGGTTCGCCGGTTTTCCTTTAGGTTTAGGTTTTCTTCGGTTTTGTTTAAAAAAACTGTTTTTGTTGTTGTTTTTGTTAAGTTATGAACGTTTTCTGTTTAGGAAGTTTTAGTGAACGTATTCGTTCTATAGATCTGTTTAGCGAACGTTCGTTCGATAGTTTTTTTTCCTTTTCTTATTAATTTCGGCGAGGGACCTATATGTGAGGATTTTCTTTACAGATCAGCCCCTGGTTTTCAAACAATTATAACTTTTAATCGTTAGTCCAAATCCAACGAAACCAACGCCCACGTCTTCGTTATGATCTCCTCTATCCAGTAATCCAACTCAAACATGTTTTTGAAAAGTTTAAAATTTGAATTAGATCAGATTTGAATTCAAACTTCGTTTGATCATAACTTGAGTTTTGTAGCTCCGTTTGAGTTGATTCTATTTGCAAATCGAAGCTCTTGACCTAAACATTCTAATAAGGCCAAATTCACATAATTTTGGTACTGTCAAAAATTGTTTTATGTTGCAAGAGTTATTTGCTTGGTTTTGAAGTTTTCTGAATCAACTTCTTCAATCTTTCTGATCTTTTGAGTGATTGCTTATATGTGGTTACTATTGCTTGCCTACGATAGATTGACCGGAGTGTGACGAGTACATCTATCAAGAGTTTTGAGTGCGAATCATCTTCATCAACATTGCAGGCAAGTTCACACTTTGATCATACCTTTTCATGCCCAGTTTTATTGCATTAGATCAAACCTCCAGCATTGCATGATTAGGATCTAATTAAATTGTGGGATGGGAAGTAGTTGATGAGGTAGGAACCTATTGCCCTGCATTCAAACCTTGGGAGTTACTTTTATGTTATGCTTACATTGCCATGCCATGCTCGTAGACGTGGATTGGGTTTTGAGAGTATTCATGACAGATGTGAGATTGTTAATTAATGGTTTACTTAAGGTGGCAACTTAAACACACATCTGGGTGGATTGAGGCACCTGGTTATTCTAGGATTGCCTGTCTAGGCACCTGGGTAGACCAGGATTGCCTGTTATTTTGGACCGCCACCCAGGCTCAAAGGGATCATGAGATTATTCATGCTAGAAACTTCCGTGTGCAGCCACAAGCTATTATGGGCTCTAGCATAGTTGACTAAGTCGTGCGAACTCTTACAGTGGTAGACTAGCAGATGTAGGGGATGTAGGTGGTACGGTCTACCCGATCGTAAGGTGCTAGCACTTCTGAAAGACTATGTCTCGGTCATCCGTTTCTCAAACACCATGCAGTGCGAGATAACCAACGGAGGAGATCGAGTCTTGTGGGGAAAAGTGTGCAAACCTCTGCAGAGTGTATAAACTAATCATGATTAGTCGTCTCCCCGGTTATGGACATCTTGAGTATCTAGTACCTGAATTGTCCTGTTGATCTCATCATGTTACTTTAAATGAATATTGTTGGGTTTTAATGATGATGCTTAATTGGGATTGAGAATGCTGTCAACCATTCTCAATGTTAAACAACCACCATGATAGTTAAATAAAATTTATTCCTTTGCAGTAGGGAAAAATTGGCTTTACGCAAAACTAAAACCATAGAGCTTTTCCACCAGCCAAATATGCATGTAGTGATAGCCTTTATTCATCATTCTCTATGGTGTGAATTTGCTAGTACATTCAATGTACTGACCCTTTGTGGCTGCAACGTCTCATGTTGCAGGATTTCTTACGACGAGTAAGTGATACATTAGGGTTACGATTTCTACACTCAACTATGTCGTTGGTGTTGATGGGAACCCACAACCTTGTTACTTCCGCTATTTGGATTGAGGTAATAGTATTTACGTTACTTATACATGTGATTTACCTCTGTTATAAATCCTCGAGTACTATGCGTGTCAGCATACCGATCCAGGGATGACACTTAAGCACAGAGACTTGATCCATTCGGGTCGGATCGCTACATGCTCCTGCGGTGCTGTGTTCCACCCCAGCTTAGCTGCTCCAACGACGGAAGGGTTCACCACAGCAGGGATCCGCTCTCAATACTGTCTTTCGCCGCCTCAGATATTCTTCCCCGCCGCCGGCAGCCACGGCAACTGCATTACCATCATCAACTGAGCAGATGACCTTGAGGACTACATGGGTCCGCAAGAGATGTCGCACTCTTTGTGTCTGCTTACGTTATGTGTCGCTTAATATGATGACATGCTACATTATCATCGTGTTCACCTATTAGACTCTGAGTCAGGTCCAAACTAATGCTGAAACTTGAGTTTTTAAATGGTTGTGGGGTACATATTGGGGCAGCAATCAGTACTATCTGTCTACTATCTGGTTAATCTCCAGTGTATACTATGAGTTTCATGTTGGGTGCAAACAAACATTAAAGGTGCCATTATCTGTATTTTTTAACTAAAGCTATTATCTGCCTGCTATCATTGGTTTTGGGTCTATCCACAATTTGCTACCATCACTCTGGATTTGTGCATGCACTCCTTACATAATCTCACTATGTTTTATTCCTATGCATGCTAGTTATTGTACACAATGGAACTGATCATGTAGAGCAAAAGAGACGAGCCTTGTATGGCAATAAAATTTCATGCAGACGTCGTTCCATGGTGGGCGCAAAGGCAGCCCTCCCTCCACCCATTTCGGATCGTAATCAAGAGGAAGATAACTGTTATGAGGGGGATTCAGAAGGAGAAGACCACTCCTATTTACCCCATGAGGTCTTCGCTCTAACTTGGCATGCTGATGTTGGTAATATCATGCATATGGTGCCTTGCATTGCTTACTGTATACATTAAAGATGTCATCTGCTTAGTTTAGACATGCTTTGTGTCAATGCCATCTGTTTAGTTTCTTTATCGTATATGTGAATCATGCAATGCCATCTTGTCTAGCCAGGCATCATATATGTGAATTTTGCAATGCCACCCTGGTTAGCCAGTCGTCTTATATGTGAATTATATCATGCCATCATTTTTTATTACGTGTTAAATTTGTCAACAATTTTAGTACATTCAATTACTCTTCCTGTGCATCAGCCATTTGGCACGGTCATCGAAAAATCTGGAGTGGAAACAAGGTCTTCAGAGCAGACAATGCTATCTGGTGAAGCGCATGTCTTACTGGTTATCGATTGCTCCTCAGAGGAGGATTCAGAGGCAGATGACCAGTCATATCCCCCCCCCCCCGAGGTGCATGCCCTAACTTGGCAGGGTTATGTTGCTCATATCGTGCGTATGGTATCTTGCATTGCTATGTCATTTGCTTATTTTAGACATGCTTTGTGTGAATGCCACCTGTTTAGTGTCTAATTACCATATATGTGAATTATGCAATGCCATCTTGTTGCAAGACATTATATATGTGAATTATGCAATGTTATCTTGTTGCAAGGCATTATGTATGTGAATTATGGAATGCCATGTTGTTTAGACAAGCGTCATATATGTGAATTATATCATGCCGTCCTTTTTTTGTATTTCTCATTGCTTTTGTCGACAATGTCTGTATATTCAACTGCTCTTCTTGTGCATCAGCCATTTGAATTGGTGATGGAGAAATCTGGAGTGAAAACAAGGTCTTCAGAGCACACAATGCTACCTGCTGAAGCAGATATCTTGCTGGTTACAGATAGCTCTTCAGAGTAGGATTCAGAGGCAGATGACCAGTCCTATTATCCCCCTGAGGTGTATGCTCAAACTTGGCAGGGTTATATTACTCATATAATGCATATGTTGTATTCCAATGCTTAGTTTTTACATCATATACACAATATTGAATGCCATCTCCTTAGTTGACACATCATATATGCGATTGCCCTCTGCTCACTTCCTTAGTATATAAATCATATATTTGAATTATGTCATGCCATGATGTTTACATAGACAGCATATATCTGAATTATGGCATGCCAACCCATTTTCTAAAGACATAATATAGTTATATCATCTCATCTTGTTTACATAGTCATCATATTTAAATTATGTCATTCTATCCGTGAATTATATCATGCCATCATGTTTCCATCGACGGCATGTTTGTGATTTATGGCATGCCAACCACTTTAATAGACACATCGTATAGTTATATCATGTCATCATGTTTACATAGTCATCATATTTTGAAGTATGTCATTCTATCATGTTTAGTTATCCATCATACATGTGAAATTGTGTCATGCTATCCTGTTTAATTAGCCATCATATATGTGAAATTATGTCCTGCTATTCTGTTTGCTTAGACAACATAAATGTGAATTATTTCATGCCCTGTTTCTTCCCTACTATCTATTGCACCTGTCTATCTTACAATGTATGTACATGCAATTACTTTTCTTGTTTATCAGCCATTTCAATTGGAGGGAGTGATGGCAGTATCTGTGGTAGTAAAAACACGGTCTTCAGAAAAGATCGTGCTACCTGTTGATGCAGATAGAACCACGGTTGTACTTGCCCAAGAACCAGCCCCACCACACATAACCCACACTCATGTAGATTGTACCCCTACCCGGTTGGACAGAGAACCAGCTACACCCCTTCTAACCCCAACCCCAGCAGATAGACACCCAGTTCCCGTTGACACAGCACCATCTCCACCATAGAGCACCCAAACACGAGCAGTTAGTAAGGCAACTGCAGTGCCCAAATCATGAGGACCACCACTCCGAACCCGAAGTCAACGCTTAAAGCAGAAGAAGAATTGTTCTCAGGTCAGGTTCCGTAGCTATGGTTCATACTACTTTGCTCTTGCATCACTATATTTACTGATACCAACTAATTTCAAATTTGAAGGATGCAATTGAAACTCCAATGGCGCAACATGTATGTTTTAAACCTATTTCTTCAACATGTTTGGCTGTTTGCTGTTGTAACTTGCTCTATGTTGATTTCAGTTTCAATTGAATAAACAGTTATGTTCTCATGCCATGCACATTACAAGTGTTGTTATTGATGTGTAGTTTCCCACACTTATATTCTGTCTATGCTGCTTTGTCTTAAATAGATATGATTCGAACTGTATCTATCTTGATTTGGCAACATAAACTGTAATGATATAGACCATACAGTGACCATACTACATAGATATATGTTTGTTTCATGTTGTTATCCTGTCCACCTTACTACTGAACTGGTCTACCAAAATGAGTTTCATATACTACATTGTAAACCTGAGATGTGTTTGTTTGTTTCTCTTTTAGAAAGCGGATAAAATATTGGAGAAGAGTACCCTGTTATGCAATGGTAAAGGAAGTAATGCAAATAAGGTTCAAGATAGTGAGACATCCATGTTGGTCTCTAAGAAAGCTGATAGAAACTATATTGAAGACACTGAGACAACCCCGAAGTCCTGTCTTGATGTAGTGTTCGAGTTACTGGCTACCACTGCTGGCACCAGCTCTTTGAACTCATTGCCTGAATCAGTTCGGCTTCTTGAATCTCAAGTTCAAGTTGAAAGACATCGATCAGATGTTATGCGACAGGAAGCCGAAGGACTGAGGAAGTCCCTGCAGAATTCGGATGCATACTTTCTGGTGCAACAACAAGCGCTGGAGGACTTAAGCGCCAAACAAGAGAAACTTAATAAGCTTGCTAAGCATCTTGCCAGCATTATGGGTACCCAGGATATTGTTTCTTGAGCTCTTCTGAAGTGGTTTCAGTTCTAGACTTGTTTTTCTGCGGCGTTTATATGCTGTTGTGTTCCCTATATTTGCACTGGTGGCAAACTTTGATGCCCAGTGGATGTAATATGTGTAGTAGCCGTGATAGCCTAGTGTAAGTTGGTTGCTTATTTATTTCCTTGTTGTCTTGTTTATTTGTTTTCTTGTAGTCAGTGCAGTTCTTTTTCTGTGGTTTGCTAGTGGCTGCAATAACCTATTTTTTTAAACTAGGCCACAATAACCATGGGCTAATATTTACTGTAGTGACATTGGGCCTCCTACGGGCCGTAGAAACAGTGGGCCTTCTACGGGCCGTAGAAACAGTGGGCCTTCTACGGGCTGTATCATCAATGGGCCTTCTATGGGCCGTATCATCAATGGGCCTTATACGGGCCGTATGATCGATTGGCCAAACATGGGCCAAACAAACCGCATTCTGGCCATAAACGGGCTAGAGTTGGAATCGTCCGTTCATGGGCCGACCATAATGGGCCATCATTAATAGGCCGTATTTGATGATGCTATGAAAACGACCCAACGTATTAACGGACCACAAACAGGCCGACTGTAACCACGGGCTGAATTTGGCCCACAAGCAGAAAATGACAGTAACGGGTCATAAGTAAACAAATGCTGGAAATGAGCCCAAGAATAAATGGGCTTTGAGAAGGCCGAAAGATAACATGGGCTGGAGACGGCCCAACGGAATAATGGGCCGTTAATGGGTATAAAGTGATACACTGTTCATTACAGGCCAGTTTCACCACAGGCCATTAATGGGTGTAAAGTGATACATTGTTCATTACGGGCCAGTTTCAGCACGGGCCGCTAATGGGCCAAGAGTTGCAAAGGGCCTCATATGGGCCGAAAGACTCATGGGCTATACATGGGCCAGAAGTGAAAACAGGCTGGAATCTATTGGACGGCCCGGATGACGCTACTGGGCCTAATTCGGATAGGGCGTAATGGGCCTTGGGTTAGCGGGCTGTAAATGGGCTATATGCGAACAGGCCGTTAACAGGCTTTCCATGGGCCGGCCCGCCAGCTTTTGACCAAGTCAAATGGGCCGGCCTTTTCACAGGAATGGACCACTGTTGGGTCGTGCCACGTGTCGACGTATCATAGGCGCCTTCTATCCAGTGAGTGGATACATCTGTCCCAACAATGAGCCGACACGTGTTTGCTCAAGCTAATGATGATTTTACACGTGGAAAATCCCCATTGGTCGGGGCTGTTAACGGGTTATCGGATCCAAAACCCGACCCGATAGCTTAACGGCGTTCCGTTACGGTGGATGCCATGTGTCGGTCACCCTTGACGAAAGCACTTCTGTGACGCGCGATTTATTGTCATGGAAGTGGACACTTCTGTGATGATAATTTTGGTAATTTCATGGAACACTTCTACGACAACACAGGTATGACTATCTTGATTCTGTCATAAATTTGTCATGGATGTACATGCATGACAAAAAAGCGACCTACTATGACAAACACGTATCATCACGGAAGTGTATTTTTTTTGTAGTGCTAACAATCCCAATTGGTGAAATAGTATCTCTATTGCCAAGTTTAATTGTGACATCAATATCTTCTAACTCAGCAGGTGCAATATCATGCATAATTTCGTTGTACAAGTCAATAGGTATTGCACTAGCACTGGCACCCATATCACACAAGCCATGATAACAATGATCTCCTATTTTAACAGAAATAACAGGCATGCCTACCACAGGTCTATGTTTATCTTTAGCACAAGGTTTAGCAATTCTAGCAGTTTCATCACAGAAATAAATAACATGCCCATCAATATTATCAGCCAAGAGATCCTTAACAATAGCAATATTAGGTTCAATTTTAACTTGCTCAGGAGGTGTATAGGCTCTAATATTGCTTTTATGAACCACAGTTGAAGCTTTACCATGATATTTTATCCTAACAGGAAAAGGTGGTTTCTCAACATAAGCAGTAGGAACAATAGGATCATCGTAAGTGATAGTCTTTTCTTCAACTTTAATAGGTGCAGCTACTTTTACTTCTATTGGAGGATGATATTTAAACCACTTCTCTTTAGGGAGATCAATATGAGTAGCAAAAGATTCACAGGAAGAAGCTACTATTTCAGAGTCAAGTCCATATTTAGTGCTAAATTTACGGAAAACATCGGTATCCATAAAAGATTTAACACAATCAAACTTAGGTGTCATACCTGACTTCTTACCTTCGTCGAGATCCCAATCTTCAGAGTTGCGTTTCATTATTTCCAATAAATCCCATTTGAATTCAATAGTCTTCATCATAAAAGAGAGAGCACAAGAAGTATCGAGCATGGTGCGATTGTTATCAGAAAGCCGAGCATAAATTTTTTAGATAATCATTTCTCTTGAGAGCTCATGATTGGGGCATGAATATAACATTGATTTAAGCCTCCCCCAAGCTTGAGCGATGCTTTCTCCTTCGTGAGGCCAAAAGTTATATATATAATTACGATCACGATGAACAAGATAATTTCAGCACACTATATAATTTTTTCCTTACCAAATTCCACCTACCAAAGGCGCTTCACTCCCCGGCAACGGCGCCAGAAAAGAGTCTTGATGACCCACAAGTATAGGGGATCTATCGTAGTACTTTCAATAAGTAAGAGTGTCGAACCCAACGAGGAGCAGAAGGAAATGATAAGCGGTTTTTAGCAAGGTATTCTCTGCAAGCACTGAAATTATTGGTGATAGATAGTTTTGTGATAAGATAATTTGTAACGAGCAACAAGTAACAAAAGTAAATAAAGTGCAGCAAGGTGGCCCAATCCTTTTTGTAGCAAAGGACAAGCCTGGACAAACTCTTATATAGAAGAAAGCGCTCCTGAGGATACATGAGAATTATCGTCAAGCTAGTTTCCATCACGTTCATATGGTTCGCGTTCGGTACTTTGATAATCTGGTATGTGGGTGGACCGGTGCTTGGGTGTTGCCCTTACTTGGACAAACATCCCACTTATGATTAACCTCTATTGCAAGCATCTGCAACTACAACAAAAGTATTAAGGTAAACCTAACCATAGCATGAAACATATGGATCCAAATCAGCCCCTTACGAAGCAATGCATAAACTAGGGTTTAAGCTTGTGTCACTCTAGCAACCCATCATCTACTTATTACTTCCCAATGCCTTCCTCTAGGCCCAAATAATGGTGAAGTTTCATGTAGTCGGTGTTCACATAACACCACTAGAGGAGAGACAACATACATCTCATCAAAATATCGAACGAATACCAAATTCACATGACTACTAATAGCAAGACTTCTCCCATGTCCTCAGGAACAAGCGTAACTACTCACAAATCATATTTATGTTCATAATCAGAGGGGTATTAATGTGCATATAGGATCTGAACATATGATCTTCCACCAAGTAAACCAACTAGCATCAACTACAAGGAGTAATTAACACTACTAGCAACCCACAGGTACCAATCCCAGACTTAGAGACAAGAATTGGATACAAGAGATGAACTAGGGTTTGAGAGGAGATGGTGCTAGTGAAGATGTTGATGGAGATTGGCCCCTCCCGGTGAGAGGAGCGTTGGTGATAACGATGGCGATGATTTCCCCCTCCCGGAGGGAAGTTTCCTCGGCAGAACAGCTCCTTTTCCAGCCCAGAATCCCAGCTGCTGGCATTCTCCCTCTTTATGTAAACCTTGTAAAATAAGAGAGAATAGGCATAAGTATTATGACATAATGTGTAATAACAGCCCATAATGCAATAAATATCAATATAAAAGCATGATGCAAAATGGACGTATCAATTATTGCCTCTAGGGCATATTTACTTCAGTCTCCCACTTGCACTAGAGTCAATAATCTAGATTACATTGTAATGATTCTAACACCCATGGAGTCTTGGTGCTGATCATGTTTTGCTCATGAGAGAGGCTTAGTCAACGGGTCTACAACATTCAGATCCGTATGTATCTTGCAAATCTGTATGTCTCCCTCCTTCACTTGATCGCGTATGCAATTGAAGTGTCTCTTGATGTGCTTGGTTCTCTTGTGAAATCTGGATTCCTTTGCCAAGGCAATTGCACCAGTATTGTCACAAAGGATTTTCATTGGACCCGATGCACTAGGTATGACACCTAGATCGGATATGAACTCCTTCATCCAGACTCCTTCATTTGCTGCTTCCGAAGCAGCTATGTATTCCGTTTCACACGTAGATCCCGCCACGACGCTCTGCTTGGAACTGCACCAACTGACAGCTCCACCATTTAATAAAGACACGTATCTGGTTTGTGACTTAGAGTCATCCGGATCAGTGTCAAAGCTTGCATCGACGTAACCGTTTACGACGAGCTCTTTGTCACCTCCATATACGAGAAACATATCCTTAGTCATTTTCAGGTATTTCAGGATGTTCTTGACCGGTGTCCAGTGATCCACTCCTGGATTACTTTGTACCTCCTTGCTAAACTTACAGCAAGGCACACATCAGGTCTGGTACACAACATTGCATACATGATAGAGCCTATGGCTGAAGCATAGGGAACACCTTTCATTTTTTCTCTATCTTCTGCAGTGGTCGAGCATTGAGTCTGACTCAACTTCACACCTTGTAATACAGGCAAGAACCCTTTCTCTGCCTGATCCATTTTGAACTTCTTCAAAACTTTATAAAGGTATGTGCTTTGTGAAAGTCCAATTAAGCGTCTTGATCTATCTCTATAGATCTTGATGCCCAATATATAAGCAGCTTCACCGAGGTCTTTCATTGAAAAAATCTTCTTCAAGTATCCTTTTATGCTATTCAGAAATTCAGTATCATTTCCGATTAACAATATGTCATCTACATATAATATCAGAAATGCTACGGAGCTCCCACTCACTTTCTTTTAAATACAGGCTTCTCCAAAAGTCTGTATAAAACTGTATGCTTTGATCACACTATCAAAGCGTATATTCCAACTCCGAGAGGTTTGCACCAGTCCATAAATGGATCGCTGGGGCTTGCACACTTTGTTAGCACCTTTTGGATCGACAAAACCTTCTGGTTGCATCATATACAACTTTTCTTTAAGATGTCCATTAAGGAATACATTTTTGACATCCATTTGCCAAATTTCATAATCATAAAATGCGGCAATTGCTAACATGATTTGGACGGACTTAAGCATCGCTACGGGTGAGAAGGTCTCATCGTAGTCAACTCCTTGAACTTGTCGAAAACCTTTCGCAACAAGTCGAGCTTTGTAGACACTAACATTACCGTCAGCGTTAGTCTTCTTCTTGAAGATCCATTTATTCTCTATGGCCTGCCGATCATCGGGCAAGTCAACCAAAGTCCACACTTTGTTCTCATACATGGATCCCATCTCAGATTTCATGGCTTCAAGCCATTTTGCAGAATCTGGGCTCATCATTGATACGTCTCCAACGTATCTATAATTTTTGATTGCTCCATGCTATATTATCTACTGTTTTGGATGTTTATGGGCTTTATTATACACTTTTATATCATTTTTGGGACTAACCTATTAACCCAGAGCCCAGTGCCAGTTTCTGTTTTTACGTTGTTTTAGAGTATCGCAGAAAAGGGAAATCAAACAAAGTCCAATTGACATGGAACTTCACGAAACTTATTTTTGGAAGGAAAGCAACCTGATGGACTTGGAGTGCACGTCAGGAAAGAAACGAGGGAGCCACGAGGTAGGGGGCGCGCCCACCCCCTAGGGCGCTCCCTCCACCCTCGTGGGCCCCTCGTGGCCCCCTGACGTACTTCTTCCGCCTATATATCTCCATATACCCTAAAAACATCCGAGAGCACAATAGATCGGGAGTTCCGCCGCCAGAATCCTCCGTAGCCACCGAAAGCCAATCCAGACCCTTTCTGGCACCCTACCGGAGGGGGAATCCCTCTCCGGTGGCCATATTCATCATCCCGGTGCTCTCCATGACAAAGAGGGAGTAGTTCTCCCTCGGGGCTGAGGGTATGTATCAGTAGCTATTTGTTTGATCTCTCTCTCTTGTGTTCTTGATTTGGCACGATCTTGATGTATCGCAAGCTTTGCTATTATAGTTGGATCTTATGTTTCTCCTCCCCCTCTTCTCTCTTGTAATGAATTGAGTTTCCCCTTTCGAGTTATCTCATCGGATTGAGTCTTTAAAGATTTGAGAACACTTGATGTATGTCTTGCCGTCCGTATCTGTGGTGACAATGGGATACCACATGATTCACTTGATGTATGTTTTGGTGATCAACTTGCGGGTTCCGCCCATGAACCTATGCTTAAGGGTTGGCACACGTTTTCGTCGTGATTCTCCGGTAGAACTTTGGGGCACTCTTTAAGGTCCTATGTGTTGGTTGAATAGATGAATCTGAGATTGTGTGATGCATATCGTATAATCATACCCGCGGATACTTGAGGTGACATTGGAGTATCTAGGTGACATTAGGGTTTTGGTTGATGTGTGTCTTAAGGTGTTATTCTAGTACGAACTCTAGGGCTGTTTGTGACACTTATAGGAATAGCTCAACGGATTGATTGGAAAGAATAACTTTGAGGTGGTTTCGTACCCTACCATAATCTCTTCGTTCGTTCTCCGCTCTTAGTGACTTTGGAGTGACTCTTTGTTGCATGTTGAGGGATAGTTATGTGGTCCAATTATGATATTATTGTTGAGAGGACTTGCACTAGTGAAAGTATGTACCCTAGGCCTTGTTTCCTAGCATTACAATACCATTTGTGCTCACTTTTGTCATTAGTTACCTTGCTGTTTTTATAATTTCAGATTACAAATACCCATATCTACTATCCATATACCACTTGTATCACCATCTCTTCGCCGAACTAGTGCACCTATACAATTTACCATTGTATTATTGGGTGTGTTGGGGACACAAGAGACTCTTTGTTATTTGGTTGCAGGGTTGCTTGAGAGAGACCATCTTCATCCTATGCCCCCTACGGATTGATAAACCTTAGGTCATCCACTTGAGGGAAATTTGCTACTGTCCTACAAACCTCTGCACTTGGAGGCCCAACAATGTCTACAAGAAGAAGGTTGTGTAGTAGACATCAAGCTCTTTTCTGGCGCCGTTGCCAGGGAGGTTAGCACTTGAAGGTATATCTTTAGATCTTTCAATCGAGTCTTTTAGTTTCTTGTTTTATCACTACTTTAGTTTATAAAAGAAAACTACAAAATAATGGAATTGAGTTTACCTCATACGCTTCACCTTTTTAATATCTTTCTTGAGTATGATGGAAAGGATAATTGTGCTCAAGTGCTAGAAGAAGAAATCTATAAAATGTTTGGCACTAAATATTTGAATGATGAGCATGATTGCAATGTTGTTAGTATGAATTCCTTGAATATCCATGATGCTAATGATATGCAAAGCCACAAGCTTGGGGAAGCTATGTTTGATGAAGATGATATTTTTTGTCCCCCAAGTTTTGATGAGCAAATTTATTATGATGAAAGCATGCCTCCTATCTATGATGATTATTGTGATGACATGTATGATTTAAAGAATAATCATAACCATGAAACTTTTCATCTTGATCTTAATTTTCAATCACATGATAGTTATTTTGTTGAGTTTGCTCCCACTATTATTCATGAGAAGAATTTTGCTTGTGTGGAGAGTAGTAAATTTTCTATGCTTGTAGATCATGAAAAGAATGCTTTAGGTGCTGGTTATATTGTTGAATTCATTCATGAAGCTACTGAAAATTATTATGAGGGAGGAATATATGCTTGTAGGAATTGCAATAATATCAAGTTTCCTCTCTATGTGCTTAAAATTTTGAAGTTATGCTTGTTTTGCTTTCCTATGCTAGTTGATTATTGTTCCCATAAATTGTTTGCTCACAAAATCCCTATGCATAGGAAGTATGTTAGACTTAAATGTGATAGTCATATTATTCATGATGCTATATTTATGTGTCAATCCTTATCTTTTATGTGAGCATCATTGAAGTCATCATGCCTAGCTAGGGGCGTTAAACGATAGCGCTTGTTGGGAGGCAACCCAATTTTATTTTAGTTCCTTGCTTTTTGTTCCTGTTTAGTAATAAATATTTCATATATCCTCTGTTTAGATATGGTTTTATGCTTTTAATTAGTGTTTGTGCCAAGTAGAACCTTTGGGAAGACTTGGGGAAAGTCTTGTTGATCATGCTGTAAAAAACAGAAACTTTAGCGCTCATGAGAATTGCTGCCATTTTTATTTGGAAAGTTCTATTTAGTTAATTCTTTTTGAAGATGATTAATATATAAATTCCCCAGGTCCATAAATTTATTTGATAATTTTATGAGTTCCATAAGTACACGTTTGATCCAGATTACTACAGACTGTTCTGTTTTTGACAGATTCTGTTTTTCGCGTGTTGTTTGCATATTTTAATGAATCTATGGATAGTAAAATAGTTTATAAACCATAGAGAAGTTGGAATACAGTAGGTTTAACACCAAAATAAATAAAGAATGAGTTCATTACAGTACCTTGAAGTGGTGTTTTGTTTTCTTTCGCTAACGGAGCTTACGAGTTTTCTGTTAAGTTTTGTGTTGTGAAGTTTTCAAGTTTTGGGTAAAGATTCGATGGACTATGGAATAAGGAGTGGCAAGAGCCTAAGCTTGTGGATGCCCGAGGCACCCCAAGGTAATATTCAAGGATAGCCAAGAGCCTAATCTTGGGGATGCCCCGGAAGGTATCCCCTCTTTCGTCTTCGTTCATCGGTAACTTTACTTGAAGCTATATTTTAATTCGCCACATGATATGTGTTTTGCTTGGAGCGTCAATTTATTTTGTTAAGATTTTCTTGCTTTTATTTAGAAAAATGTTTTTCATCTTTTATTTCAATAAAAGTGGCATTGATAGCCTTTACTATGCCTATTTTAGAAGTCCACATGTTGCTGTTTGAAAACAGAAAGTTTACCGCTGTTGCAATAATTCCCTAGAAAAGTCAGAATGTGATAAAATGTTGAAACCATTTGCATATTAAGCTCTGATAAATTTACTACAGTGGTAATTTTCTTTCATAATTTTAGGAGCTATGGAAGTATGGATGTTGCTGCATTCTTTACAGACTGTCATGTTTAGGCAGATTGCTGTTATGTTTGCATTGTTTGCATATGTTTGCTTATTTAATGATTCTATTTGAGGATAGGACTATTAAATATGCAGAGACATTTAGTATGCAATGTTGAATAATAATTTTAGTGATTTTCTACAGTAGAGTATGATAAGGTTTTGGCAATGGTTTATACTAACTTATCTCACGAGTCCTTGTTGAGTTTTGTGTGGATGAAGCTTTTGAGATTTAGGGAGACCGTGATATGAGAGGAATTAAGGAGACACAAAAGCTCAATCTTGGGGATTCCCAAGGCATCCCAAGATAATATTTCAAGAAGTCTCAAGCATCTAAGCTTGGGGATGCCCCGGTTGGCATCCCACCTTTCTTCTTCAACAACTATTGGTTAGTTTCGGTCGATCCTAAGTTTTTGCTTCTTCACATGATGTTTGCCATTCTTAGAATGCCATTTTATTTTGTTTTGCTTGCTGTTTGAATAAAGTATCAAGATCTGAAATTATTAAATGTTAGAGAGTCTTCACATAGTTGCATGATTATTCGACTACTCATTGATCTTCACTTATATCTTTCGGAGTAGTTTGTCATTTGCTCTAGTGCTTCACTTATATCTTTTAGAGCATGGTGGTAGTTTTATTTTGTAGAAATTGTTGAACTCTCATGCTTCACTTATATTATTTTGAGAGTCTTAAATAGCATGGTAATTTGCTTAAAATCCTAATATGCTTGGTATTGAAAGAATAGTTAAAAATTCTCTTATAAGTGTGTTGAATACTAAGAGAAGTTTGATGCTTGATGATTGTTTTGAGATATGGAGGTAATAATATCAAAGTCGTGCTAGTTGAGTAGTTGTGAACTTAAGAAATGCTTGTGTTGAAGTTTGCAAGTCCCGTAGCATGCACGTATGGTAAACATTGTGTAACAAATTTGAAACATGAGGTGTTATTTGATTGTCTTCCTTATGAGTGGCGGTCGGGGACGAGCGATGGTCTTTTCCTACCAATATATCCCCCTAGGAGCATGCACGTAGTGCCGAGGTTTTTGATGACTTGTAGATTTTTGCAATAAGTATGTGAGTTCTTTATGACTAATGTTGAGTCCATGGATTATACGCACTCTCACCCTTCCATCATTGCTAGCCTCTTCGGTACCGTGCATTGCCCTTTCTCACATTGAGAGTTGGTGCAAACTTCGCCGGTGCATCCAAACCCCGTGATATGATACGCTCTTTCACACATAAACCTCCTTATAACTTCCTCAAAACAGCCACCATACCTACCTATTATGGCATTGCCATAGCCATTCCGAGATATATTGCCATGCAACTTTCCACCGTTCCATTTATTATGACACGCATCATCATTGTCATATTGCTTTGCATGATCATGTAGTTGACATCGTATTTGTGGCAAAGCCACTGTTCATAATTTTTCATACATGTCACACTTGATTCATCGCAATCCCGGTACACCGTCGGAGGCATTCATATAGAGTCATACTCTGTTCTAGTATCGAGTTGTAATCACTGAGTTGTAAATAAATAGAAGTGTGATGATCATCATTTTCTAGAGCATTGTCCCGAGTGAGTCTTTAAAAAAAGAGAAAGGCCCAAAAAAGAGAGAAAAAGAGAGAAGGGACAATTTTACTATCCTTTACCACACTTGTGCTTCAAAGTAGCACCGTAATCTTCATGATAGAGAGTCTCTTGTTTTGTCACTTTCATATACTAGTGGGAATTTTCATTATAGAACTTGGCTTGTATATTCCAACAATGGGCCTCCTCAAGTGCCCTAGGTCTTCGTGAGCAAGCAAGTTGGATGCACACCCACTTAGTTTCTTTTGTTGAGCTTTCATACATTTATAGCTCTAGTGCATCCGTTGCATGGCAATCCCTACTCTTTGCATTAACATCAATCAATGGGCATCTCCATAGCCCATTGATTAGCCTCGTTGATGTGAGACTTTCTCCTTTTTTGTCTTCTCCACATAACCCCCATCATCATATTCTATTCTACCCATAGTGCTATGTCCATGGCTCGCGCTCATATATTGCGTGAAAGTTTATAGGTTTGAGATTACTAAAGTATGAAACAATTGCTTGGCTTGTCATCGGGGTTGTGCATGATGAGAGCATTCTTGTGTGACGAAAATGGAGCATGACCAAACTATATGATTTTGTAGGGATGAACTTTCTTTGGCCATGTTATTTTGAGAAGACATAATTGCTTAGTTAGTATGCTTGAAGTATTATTATTTTTATATCAATATGAACTTTTATCTTGAATCTTTCGGATCTGAATATTCATGCCACAATTAAGAAGAATTACATTGAAATTATGCCAAGTAGCACTCCGCATCAAAAATTCTGTTTTTATCATTTACCTACTCAAGGACGAGCAGGAATTAAGCTTGGGGATGCTGATACATCTCCAACGTATCTATAATTTTTGATTGCTCCATGCTATATTATCTACTGTTTTGGATGTTTATGGGCTTTATTATACACTTTTATATCATTTTTTGGGACTAACCTATTAACCCAGAGCTGAGTGCCAGTTTCTGTTTTTACCTTGTTTTAGAGTATCGCGGAAAAGGAAAATCAAACGGAGTCCAATTGACCTGAAACTTCACGAAACTTATTTTTGGAAGGAAAGCAACTTGATGGACTTGGAGTGCACGTCAGGAAAGAAACGAGGGAGCCACGAGGTAGGGGGGCACGCCCACCCCCCTAGGGCGCGCCCTCCACCCTCATGGGCCCCTCGTGGCCCCCTGACGTACTTCTTCCGCCTATATGTCTCCATATACCCTAAAAACATCCGGGAGCACAATAGATCGGGAGTTCCACCGCCAGAAGCCTCCGTAGCCACCGAAAGACAATCAAGACCCGTTCCGGCACCCTGCCGGAGGGGGAATCCCTCTCCGGTGGCCATCTTCATCATCCTGGTGCTCTCCATGACGAGGAGGGAGTAGTTCTCCCTCGGGGCTGAGGGTATGTATCAGTAGCTATGTGTTTGATCTCTCTCTCTCTCTCTCTCGTGTTCTTGATTTGGCACGATCTTGATGTATCGCGAGCTTTGCTATTATAGTTGGATCTTATGTTTCTCCTCCCCCTCTTCTCTCTTGTAATGAATTGAGTTTCCCCTTTGGAGTTATCTCATCAGATTGAGTCTTTAAAGATTTGAGAACACTTGATGTATGTCTTGCCGTGCGTATCTGTGGTGACAATGGGATACCACGTGATTCACTTGATTTATGTTTTGGTGATCAACTTGCGGGTTCTGCCCATGAACCTATGCATAGGGGTTGGCACACGTTTTCGTCGTGATTCTCCGGTAGAACTTTGGGGCACTCTTTGAGGTCCTATGTGTTGGTTGAATAGATGAATCTGAGATTGTGTGATGCATATCGTATAATCATACCCGCGGATACTTGAGGTGACATTGGAGTATCTAGGTGACATTAGGGTTTTGGTTGATGTGTGTCTTAAGGTGTTATTCTAGTACGAACTCTAGGGCTGTTTGTGACACTTATAGGAATAGCCCAACGGATTGATTGGAAAGAATAACTTTGAGGTGGTTTCGTACCCTATCATAATCTCTTCGTTCGGTCTCCGCTATTAGTGACTTTGGAGTGACTCTTTGTTGCATGTTGAGGGATAGTTATGTGATCCAATTATGATATTATTGCTGAGAGGACTTGAACTAGTGAAAGTATGAACCCTAGGCCTTGTTTCCTAGCATTGCAATACCGTTTGTGCTCACTTTTATCATTAGTTACCTTGCTGTTTTTATAATTTCATATTACAAATACCCATATCTACTATCCATATACCACTTGTATCACCATCTCTTTTACCATTGTATTGGGTGTGTTAGGGACACAAGAGACTCTTTGTTATTTGGTTGCAGGGTTGCTTGAGAGAGACCATCTTCATCCTACGCCTCCTATGGAAACCTTAGGTCATCCACTTGAGGGAAATTTGCTACTGTCCTACAAACCTCTGCACTTGGAGGCCCAACAACGTCTACAAGAAGAAGGTTGTGTAGTAGACATCAATCATCGCTTCCTCATAGTTCGTAGGTTTGTCATGGTCAAGTAACATGACTTCCAGAACAGGATTACTGTACCACTCTACTGCGGATCTTACTCTGCTTGACCTATGAGGTTCAGTAGTAACTTGATCAGAAGTTTCATGATCATCATCATTAGCTTCCTCACTTGCTGGTGTAGGAATCACTGGAACTGATTTCAGTGATGAACTACTTTCCAATAAGGGAGAAGGTACAATTACCTCGTCAAGTTCTACTTTCCTCCCACTCACTTCTTTCGAGAGAAACTCCTTCTCTAGAAAGGATCCATTCTTAGCAATGAATACCTTGCCTTCGGATCTATGATAGAAGGTGTACCCAACAGTCTGCTTTGGGTATCCTATGAAGACACATTTCTCCGATTTGGTTTCGAGCTTATCAGGTTGAAGTTTTTCCACATAAGCATCGCAGCCCCAAACTTTAAGAAACGACAACTTGAGTTTCTTGCCAAACCACAGTTCGTAAGGTGTTGTCTCGAGGGATTTAGATGGTGCCCTATTTAACGTGAATGCAGTTGTCTCTAAAGCGTAACCCCAAAACGATAGCGGTAAATCAGTGAGAGACATCATAGATCGCACCATATCTAGTAAAGTACAATTACGACGTTCGAACACACCATTACGTTGTGGTGTTCCAGGTGGCGTGAGTTGCGAAACTATTCCCCATTGTCTTAAATGAAGTCCAAACTCATAACTCAAATATTCGCCTCCACGATTAGATCGTAGAAACTTGATTTTCTTGTTACGATGATTTTCCACTTCACTCTGAAATTCTTTGAACTTTTCAAATGTTTCAGACTTATGTTTCATTAAGTAGATATACCCATATCTGCTCAAATCATTTGTGAAGGTGAGAAAATAACGATACCTGCCGCGAGCCTCAATATTCGTCGGACCACATACATCAGTATGTATGATTTCCAACAAATCTGTTGCTCACTCCATTGTTCCAGAGAACGGCGTTTTAGTCATCTTGCCCATGAGGCATGGTTCGCAAGTACCAAGTGATTCATAATCAAGTGATTCCAGAAGTCCTTTAGAATGGAGTTTCTTCATGCGCTTTACACCAATATGACCTAAACGGTAGTGCCACAAATAAGTTGCACTATCATTATCAACTCTGCATCTTTTGGCTTCAATAGTATGAACATGTGTATCACTACTATCAAGATTTAGTAAAAATAGACCACTCATTAGGGGTGCATGACCATAAAATATATTACTCATATAAATAGAACAACCATTATTCTCTGATATAAATGAATAACCGTCTCGCATCAAACAAGATCCAGATATAATGTTCATGCTCAACGCTGACACCAAATAACAATTATTTAGGTCTAATACTAATCCCGAAGGTAGATATAGAGGTAGCGTGCCGACAGCGATCACATCGACTTTGGGACCATTTCCCACGTGCATCGTCACCTCGTCCTTAGCCAATCTTCGCTTAATTCGTAGCCCCTGTTTCGAGTTGCAAATGTTAGCAACTGAACCGGTATCAAATACCCAGGCACTACTGCGAGCATTAGTAAGGTATGACCAGTCCCTTTGCAGTAGAAGCACTCAGTCTCAGGCTTAGGTCCAGACTTGTCTTTCTTCACTTGAGCAACAACAGGCCAGTCCCTTTACCCTTTTTCTTGAAACTTGTGGTCTTGTTGACCATCAACACTTAATGCTCCTTCTTGATTTCTACCTCCTCAGCCTTTAGCATTGCGAAGAGCTCGTGAATCGTCTTATCCATCCCTTGCATATTATAGTTCATCATGAAGCTCTTGTAGCTTGGTGGCAGTGACTGAAGAACTCTGTCAATGACACTATCATCAGGAAGATTAACTCCCAGTTGAGTCAAGTGGTTGTGGTACCCAGACATTCTGAGTATATGTTCACTCACAGAACTATTCTCCTCCATCCTGCAGCTGTAGACCTTTTTGGGGACTTCATATCTCTCAATCCGGACATTTGCTTGAAATATTAACTTCAACTCCTGGAACATCTCATATGCTCCATGACGTTCAAAACATCATTGAAGTCCCGGTTCTAAGCCGTAAAGCATGACACACTGTCGGGGATATACCCTGCGGTATGACCCGGCCAGATGTATAACCCGTCCGGACTTGGCGACTCACTAATGACCCGCCCTGACTGGACGACTCACTAAGTGACCCGCCCGAGCCTGGCGACTTATGGGTGACCTGGCAAGCGGATCAAAGGAGCGACAAGACCCGGGGGCCCAAGAGGCTCAAGGCCCAGAAGGCCGGCTACGTTATGGTAGGCCGGCTTAAGAGGAAAGGCGTGAGGAATATCTCCTTTACGAGGAAGCAAGACCCGGACTTGTAATCAACTTGTAAGATAAGATAGACTAATCCTAGTCCTACTAGTACTCCACATGTAACCCGCCCCTCTAACTTATATAAGGAGGGGCAGGGCTCCCCAAAGAGGGACAAGAAATAAGAAACAATATCTAGGGCTAGACACCAAGAGGAGAGACGGCTTCCTGCGACTTCCTCATAATCATAATGAGATCTAGCCACAAACAGCATGTAGGGTTATTATCGGATGATGTTTCCCGGGGCCCGAAGCTGTCTAAATCCTCGTCTTTGTGTTGCGTTTCTCGATTCCGCTCAACCCCTTCAAGCTACCACATAGATGCGTTGGCCTCGCGACTAAGTCCTTACACTAGGACATCTGCCGTGACAATTCCACGATAGTTGGCGCCCACCTTGGGGCCTGCGCATGGTGGTGTTGAGTTTTTGAAGGGATCTTTTCTAGGATTCGAGAAGTTTGCAATTTTCCGGCTCAAACCAGCGTGGAAAATTCACATCAGCTATAAGTTCATCAGTCAAGATTGACGAAGGATTCTGCTGCGGCGGGCGTGAGATAAAGACTGTTTTAGAGTTTGGAGTTCTGCTGTGCGGTCGCAGATGCGACGTGATCCGTCCAATCTGAAATCAATCAACAAGCGCATGTACAGGCAAGAGTAAAACTGAAGTGGTTTCGTAAAGTGATTTACTACTTTGATTATGCTACTATTTTCATGGAGTCAATACTACTACAGTAATACTCCATGGCGGCTGTTTGTATAAAGCGACCCATCCATTGATCCATCAGCATGATAAGAAAAGTCAAACCAAAAATAAGTCAGAGAAGAACCCGGATATGGATTGGACTCCGATTCCACCTCCGCCGGCTTGCTTCTGCCGTAGCCCGCCTGCTGCCTCACGTATGCCCCGGCGGCTTCCGAGCCATCGCCGTCCTCCACACCGCGGCCTACCTCCGCCGCCCGACTGCAAGCCGCTGCCGCGGGCCCACTTCAACCGCTGCTGTGAAGCGCCACGGTCTGTGTCTCCGCCGTCTCCAAGGCACTACCTCAACCCGCCGCCTGGCCTCGGGCTCCCTCGCCCTCGCACACCTCGTGCTTCCGCGGTCGTCTCACCCATGCGAAGAGCCGCCGCGCCACTGAGACCTTGAGCCGTCCTCCTTCAAGTAACAAGCCGTTGCCGCCTCGCCGAGCCGCCACCACGGTGAGCCGCCACAGCCCTCGCTGGGCCACTTCGCCGTCACTGTTTTGCTAAGTCGCCACCTCATCTCAGCGGTGAACAACCGAGCCGCCTCTGCTTCTGCTATGGTTCTGCGCCAAGCCATTCACTCCTGCGACCCGCCGTCTTTTCTGTCCAACTGGCCTTCACCGCGTGGATTGCCGCAAGCTTCCCGGCTATTCTGAGCCGCCGCTTGCATCAACTGCAGCGGGTGCGCCGCCCCTACGCGAGGACCCCCGTCGAGCTGGCCTTGCCTCTGTCAAGCCGCTACCTCCTTGCTGCCGCTTTTGTTGCAAAACTGCAGCCTTGCCTCGGTCTTGTACTGCCGCTGCTGCAAGCTTTCCTGGACGGCGCCTCTCTGCCGAAGCAGGCCTGCGTCAACTTGCCTCTGTCGTGCATCGCTGCTGCACCGGGTCGCCTCTCTAGTTTTGAGTCGTAGCTTTTGACTCGCGCCTCTCACCACTGCTTCCGCTCCGTACCGCGCAGAGCCACCAACGCCTGTTGTGACGCCCCCGATTTAATCATACACTAATCATGCACGCAAATGTGTATGATCAAGATCAGGGACTCACGGGAAGATATCACAACACAACTCTAAAACATAAATAAGTCATACAAGCATCATAATACAAGCCAGGGGCCTCGAGGGCTCGAATACAAGTGCTCGATAATAGACGAGTCAGCGGAAGCAACAATATCTGAGTACAGACATGAGTTAAACAAGTTTGCCTTAAGAAGGCTAGCACAAACTGGGATACAGATCGAAAGAAGCGTAGGCCTCCTGCCTGGGATCCTCCTAATTACTCCTGGTCGTCGCCAGCGGGCTGCACGTAGTAGTAGGCACCTCCAGTGTAGTAGGAGTCGTCGACGACGGTGGCGTCTGGCTCCTGGACTCCAGCATCTGGTTGCGACAACCAGGTAGAAGGGATAGGGGGAAAAGAGGGAGAAAGCAACCGTGAGTACTCATCCAAAGTACTCGCAAGCAAGGAGCTACACTACATATGCATGGGTATATGTGTAAAGGGTCATATCGGTGGACTGAACTGCAGAATGCCAGAATAAAAGGGGGATAGCTAATCCTATCGAAGACTACGCTTCTGGCAGCCTCCGTCTTGCAGCATGTAGAAGAGAGTAGACTGAAGTCCTCCAAATAGCATCTCCAAGTAGCAACTCCAGTAGCATCGCATAGCATAATCCTACCCGGCGATCCTCTCCTCGTCGCCCTGTAGAAAAGCGATCACCGGGTTGTATCTGGCACTTGGAAGGGTGTGTTTTATTAAGTATCCGGTTCTAGTTGTCATAAGGTCAAGGTACAACTCCAAGTCGTCCTGTTACCGAAGATCACGGCTATTCGAATAGATTAACTTCCCTACAGGGGTGCACCAACTTATCCAACACGCTCGATCCCATTTGGCCGGACACACTTTCCTGGGTCATGCCCGGCCTCGGAAGATCAACACGTCGCAGCCCCACCTAGACACAACAGAGAGGTCAGCACGTCGGTCTAAACCTAAGCGCACAGGGGTCTGGGCCCATCGCCCATAGCACACCTGCACGTTGCGAGGGCGGCCGGAAGCAGAACTAGCCCCCTTAATACAAGAGCAGGCTTACGTTCCAATCCGGCGCGCGCCACTCCGTCGCTGACGTCTGAAGTGCTTCGGCTGATACCACGACGTCGGGATACCCATAACTACTCCCGCGTAGATGGTTACTGCGTATAAGCTCGTAGCCAACTCAGATCAAATACCAAGATCTCGTTAAGCGTGTTAAGTATCCGCGAACGCCGAACAGGGCCAGGCCCACCTGTCTCCTAGGTGGTCTCAACCTGCCCTGCTGCTCCGCCACAAAGTAACAGTCGGGGACCGTCGGGAACCCAGGCCCACCTTTACCGGGATGGAGTCACCTGCCCCTTCAGCCCCCAACTCCGAACAGTATCACAGGTAATGTAACAGTGTAAAGTATACAGTATATGCCTGTGATCACCTCCCGAAGTGATCACAGCCCAGTAGTATAGCAAGGCAGACGGACAAGAGTGTAGGGCCACTGATGGAACACTAGCATCCTATACTAAGCATTTAGGATTGCGGGTAAGGTATCAATGACTGTAGCAGCAATGACAGGCTATGCATCAGAATAGGATTAACGGAAAGCAGTAACATGCTACACTACTCTAATGCAAGCAGTATAGAGAAGAGTAGGCGATATCTGGTGATCAAAGGGGGGGCTTGCCTGGTTGCTCTGGCAAGAGAGAGGGGTCGTCAACTCCGTAGTCGAACTGGTCAGCAGCAGCGTCGGTCTCGTAGTCTACCGGACAGAAGAGGGGGAAGAAATAATGAATACAGAGCAAACAAAGCATCACAAAATATAACAAGGCAATACGCGGTGTTCGGTGTGCCCTAACGCGGTAGTAGGTGATACCGGTGAAGGGGGGAAAACATCCGGGAAAGTATTCCCGGTGTTTCGTGTTTTCGGGCAGAGGAGCCGGAGGGGGAAAGTTGCGAGTTCGATAGGTTAGGGGTGTGTGGAGGACGAACGGACTGCGTATCCGGATTCGTCTCGTCATTCTGAGCAACTTTCATGTAGAAAGTATTTTCATCCGAGTTACGGATTAAAAGATATGATTTTCTAAAGATTTTATTAATTTCTGGAATTTAATTAATTAATTAACTAATTCGAAAAAATGGATTTATGACATCAGCATGATGTCATGCTGACGTCAGCAGTCAACAGAGTTGACTTGGTCAACCTGACATGTGGGTCCAGGGGGGGCCCACCTGTCATCCTCTAATTAGGTTAATTAGGTTTAGGTTAATCTAATTACAGTTTAATTAAACTTAACTGGTTAATTAAATTAATTAAATCGGATTAATTAACTTAATTAATTCATTAGTTAATTAATTAATTAATAATTAATTTTATTAATCATTTTTATTTTTATTTAATAATTTTATTTTTAATTCTCTTTTTTTTTAAACCGTTCTGGGGTGTGGGCCCCGTTGTCATAGGGCCAGTAGGCCTTAGCGGATCGGGCGCGCCCGATCGGGCGGTGCGGGCGAAGGGGCACCCGCACGCGAGGCCACCAGGGGCGAGGCGGGGCGCCAGAATCCGGCGGGGTAGGGGGGAAAGGGCCGGCCAGCTCCGGCGAGCGGCGGGAACGGGCAGCAGGGGGCTCGGCGGCGCGGACGGCGCCGGCGTGGGCGCACGGGGCGCAGGGGCGCGACCATGGACGGGGCGAGATCGGGCACGGCGTCGCCCGAGCGGGAGCGCCGGCTAGCAGGGCGGGACGCTGGTGGCCAGGGCTGCGCGCCGGCGCGGCGCAGTAGCAGGGCCACTGCGGGATGGGAACGGGGCGACGGTGCGGGGAACCGACGAGCGAGGGTGGAGGTGGCCGTGGACGACTGTGGCAGGGCGGCGGGTGCGGACCGTGGGCGCGGGCGTCGTCTGGGGCCAAGTGGGAGCACGACGAGGCCGACAGGTGACTACGGGCGGCAGGCCACGCGGGCACCGGCAGGGGGGCGCGGGCGCGGCTAGGGCGCCCGGCGCGCGTGCGGGCGCCGGTGAGCGAGGCCATGGCCGAAGTGGCCGGAGCAGGGGAGGAGGAGGAGATGCCGGAGCCTCACCATGGGGCCGTGGGGTCTAGGCAGCAGTGCTCGGGGTGGAAGATGGGGACGCGACGCCGGCGAGGAGGAGATCCCGCGAGGAAGAGGAAGGCGACGGTGGCCGCGGCGTCGTGAGCATCGGGGTCGATGGGCGACGGGGGAGAGGAGGCGCCAACGAGGTGGTCCTCGGGTGCGGCGTCCTGCGAAGCCAGGGCGACGACGATGACTGGGGGGTCCGTCGGTGGAGGGGTCGACGGCGAGGGCAGCGAGGTGAGGCGGTTAACGGCGACAAGCGCGGGGAAGGGCGCCGGCGCCCGATCCAGATCTGGATCGGGAGGAGACGAGGGAGAGAGGGAAACGTGGGGGGAGGAGTGGGTAGTGGGCTAGGGTTCGGTGTCCCCAGGGGTTAGTAGGTGAGGTGGGGGCCGGCCTGGGCCAGTGGGCTGGCCGGATGGGCCGTTTGGCCCAGTTGGCCAGGGGGTTTTCCCCCCTCCCTTTATTTATTCGGGTTTTTTTTTCTTTTCTTATTTTTCCTTTTCTGTTTTAATTCATTTTAAAATATTCAGACACTTTATAAAAATGTGTGCACTCCATCATAACTACCGTTGTAATATTTGACAACCACCAAACTTTTTAGTTTTAATTTTTGAAAACTTTTATTGTTATCATTAATTTGAATTTTGAATTTTGGACAGGTTTTGAACTAATTCAAGATTAGCAACTATAATTGAGGTGACGTGGCATCACTAGCAGAGGATCACTGTAGCTTAATTTCCCGGGCGTCACAATTCTCCTCCACTACAAGAAATCTCGTCCCGAGATTTAAGAGGGGAGTAAGGGGGAAAGGTCTGGTTACGAAATCCTAACGAATCTTCTCAGTCTTGGTTGTTCTTCTTGAAGAGGTCAATCCATTACCTTGACATCATCATTTCTCCGCTACAGGTCATCATGGTGATGCCGCCCTTTCCTCGGGAACTCCAACGTACTTACGAATAGGTAAGGGGGTATTCCGGCAGAACGAACCTATGCAAGGTTGACTATCTGGTAGCTAACATAGGGGAAGGTGGCGGAAAGTAACTCTCGAACTGGAACTCAAGAAAATATCGAGAGCAAGTAAGAAGGTACCATGAGAAGTTTCAAGCGGGTAGGCAATCATCCGATGCCTGAAACAAAGTGTAAAAGGGGTCCAGAGCAATGGTAATAAGTTTTGTGTCTGATACCAGAATAGATCAACAGGCAAGTGGCCCGTGAATTACATACAAAGCCAAGCACGAGGAATAACTTTGACAACAGGTTGTACAGGAGAGTCAGGTTTCGTTCCTGGGACGTGTGGGTTATGGGCCCACCATGTGGGTTAAAAGTAGAAAGGGGGGCTGACATATTGTACAATCACGATAGCAAGGCATGTCAGAGAGTAGCATGTCAGTTATGTCGGCAACAATGTCGGTACCAAGGGCGAGGGACGAAGAGAACCATTTTCCTGCTCGTTGAACGAGGCGGACCAGTAGGCAAAGTTCTCGTCCATCGGTGGTTACCGGAATGTCATCAACAAAAGTAACAGGGTCTTACTGACAGAATTGTACAACAAGGTGTTTACATAAGCAGGAAAATATTACTTCTCAGATCATATAGATCACAAGAAAGGTTAAACCAACAATGGAAGGAAAATATGATCATCAGATTAAACAGAACAATGGAAAGGAAAATGTGTTTAAACACATATTTCAGGGGTATATCCTTCCCAATGACAAGCAGAGCATGATATCCATGACAGGATATAAAGTAGAAAACCACTTAGGTAAGGGGGAAGGAATCTCATGATATTACCCATACAACGGTGTTAGGATAAGTGATAAATAAAATTTAGCATCATGCTTCAAATGTTCCTGTTGAAAATCAGAGTACCATTGACATGCTTCGAGATAGCATTGACATGGTCTTCAGGTGAAGATCAGACTTTGGAAACACGAAGGATCCATCAGGAATAACTTGTAGAATAAGTCTTACAATTTCCTCATGGACGAATGGATAACCTTGTTGAAAAGGAATCTATAATGATAGGTCCTCCAGCCGGGGGGGGGTGCTAGGCATGACATCATGTTACCGGGTCATCAAAGGATCAACATCATGACTCTTGGAAAATTGTCCCAACCATCATATCTGACCGAGATTCAGATCCGATCGGTGTCAGGATACCTCAGCCTTAGGATACCTGAGAAGAAAAGGTGCAACGCAAATTGACAAGATGACATTGTAAGATTCTCGGGGAAATGAACTATGAAAGCGAGTTCCGAAACAAGAGTTCATCATTAAATCAAGGAGAGGTGAGGAGGTGACTGATTGACTCAGCGACAACCCATTGACATTTCCAAAAAGGATGGATTTCCACAATAATGTGAACAAGAAGATGACATTTGTCAGATCAAATGGTATAATGATGTATGCTCGAGGAAAACATACACAATTAAACATTGGTTGAAAGGTGCACCCGAAATATGGGTTGAGTTGCACGACCAATGTCAGAATGGTGATTCAATAGTCAATAGCCTAAGAATGAACTTTCGACCATTAACTTCAAAAAAAAAGGGTTGCTAGAAGGAAAGAATCCAAACAACACCGTTCACTTGTTGGAATTAACACGGGGACCAAGAAAGAATGGTGATGGTGAGAAGTATTTCTATGTCAAGAATTCTCAAGAGGTGGAACAAATCTCAGAACATTGTTGACATAAAGGATGGTAATCCTCCAAGGTAAAGAAGAACAATTGCTGGATAGCAAGGAACTCAAGGTATATCACCAAACATGAACAAGCTTGTGTTGGTGGGAGGGCAATAAAGTGGTCGACGATAATACAATTCATCGAGGGCAAGGATGGTATTTCTCATCATGAATTCAATTGATATCCTGGATGAGCTCAGAATGTTCATGATCACGACACCTTTGTCGAGAGATTTCACGAAGATGTAATCGACCGACGATGACATCAAGTCAAACAATGATGAAGTGAAAGGTTATTGGAACCAAGGGTACGACACAAACTCGAAACCAAGCTTGTTGTTCAAGGCGAAATGATATGACGATGAGGATCGACGTAAGGTTAGTTCATCGTCGAAAATTGGTGCTCCGAGAATAAGGACCAGGTAGCACAGTTAGAATCGTCACGACAATGATATAGCCAAACAGGCTAGGAATGGCGTGATCGGGTACAAACTCGTACTTATAGAAGCTTACTGAAGAGTTGTTGAACTGAAGAGCGGACTCGGTTCAGTTATCGGTGTCTTTGAGTGTTCAATAACTCAGAGCCCGCGAAAAATTGGAATCAGTGGGAAGGTAGCACTTGATGAAGAACTCATAAAAAGTTATGCAGTTCCATGATAATCTCGAGATACCAGGGGGGTAATACTCGACACAAGATCAAAGTAAAGGTTGGACTGGCGTATTGATCCATAGAAGACAATTGTTTTAACTTGTCCGAGAAATGAGATCAAAGAAGAACAATCATGGTCGGAACCACGGTTGCAAAAGGCCAGATCCTAGATATAAGATGAACGTATACCAAAGGAATAATTTATTTAAGAGAAGCTTTAATGATAAGATCTACATCGTGTCCATGGGCATGAACACAAGTTCAAGGTCGACTCCCACTTCTCCAATGCATAACCTTTCATTCACTTCTCACGTTCGAGGAAGTTGCAGTGTTGAAATTTTATCTGGTGAAGCACCAGAAGAGTATGACTCGTGAAAACTTTCGGGTTCACACGGTTTAGAGAAGGCATATGTTCAACCCATAGGGGCTTCTTAGAAACATATACCACAAGTTTCAAGAGTAAATAACACAAGCCCGAAAGCAGAGCATGGTTGGCCAAGCAGAGGATACAACTTAACAAAGGCATTATGTATCAGGGGAAGAACTCACAAAGTGATCAAATGTGAAGTACACTGTCGGATAACAATCCAACAAAGGACTTGATGGTCCACAAAGGATCTGATACGAGTATCGGTACTCAACTAGAGGAAGAAGAATGCAAGGAGATCAGATTATAGAAACAACTGACTAACTCAATTGTCAAATGCAAAGGAATTATGATTTCCAAATCAAGGGATCAGAAGCAATGCTCTGATTAAGGATGGATAAGTTGAATAGCCTTAGGGTACAATCAACGACAATTGGTCGAGAACCAATTCTAGTTAAAAGAATGGAAGCTCAGCCGGAAAGGTAATTTATAAGGATCAATGAGTGTGTATTCGCAGAATATTGAGTCAACAGACTCAAAATGATAATGACAAGGAATGTCATTAAGACTACGAGACTTATGGGATTAACCATAATGCAAGCAAGCAAGAATTTCAAGAGCCAAAGGCTCCAGAGGATTTTCAGAAGATCGAATATTATTTTGAAGACTTTCGTGAAACACATGAACAACTGGGGATAAGCGGTTACTCGACAAGTGCGAGAATTATCCATAGGGGTATTCAGGTGACAAGGAATTGCAAGACAGTAGGCACAAGATATTCTCGGATCAATAGAGAGAATTTTGGGGTATCTTGTAATAACAAGATCAACTGAGAATAAAAGTAAGAACGTCAAGTGTATGTATTTATCCATAGGGATATTTCGATGGTAGGGAATTGCAAAGGCAACGGGCACAAAGTCTCAAAAGAGTTTCGGCGAGTAACTTCGAAATCTTCTGGTGTAGCCGGCGATCACCTGGACTGAAGGGGCACTCCGGGAGAAAGTATTTTCGAGAACCTAAAGTCAGATTTTAGTAAAAATCGTTTAACCCGAATAGAAGAGATGTCAGAGTCCCAGAGCATAGGTCGAGGAATAAAAGATCCTACTACCACCCAATGGCGACATGGGCCCGTAAGGCACACCGCCAAGTTAGTAAAAGTTTTGCAATGACTAGACTCAACTTCGGCCAAGGAGTTGGAAAGGGGGATTCCTACAGGCAGTCGGCTCTGATACCAACTTGTGACGCCCCCGATTTAATCGTACACTAATCATGCACGCAAATGTGTACGATCAAGATCAGGGACTCACGGGAAGATATCACAACACAACTCTAAAACATAAATAAGTCATACAAGCATCATAATACAAGCCAGGGGCCTCGAGGGCTCGAATACAAGTGCTCGATCATAGACGAGTCAGCGGAAGCAACAATATCTGAGTACAGACATGAGTTAAACAAGTTTGCCTTAAGAAGGCTAGCACAAACTGGGATACAGATCGAAAGAAGCGTAGGCCTCCTGCCTGGGATCCTCCTAATTACTCCTGGTCGTCGCCAGCGGGCTGCACGTAGTAGTAGGCACCTCCAGTGTAGTAGGAGTCGTCGTCAACGGTGGCGTCTGGCTCCTGGACTCCAGCATCTGGTTGCGACAACCAGGTAGAAGGGATAGGGGGAAAAGAGGGACAAAGCAACCGTGAGTACTCATCCAAAGTACTCGCAAGCAAGGAGCTACACTACATATGCATGGGTATATGTGTAAAGGGTCATATCGGTGGACTGAACTGCAGAATGCCAGAATAAAAGGGGGATAGCTAATCCTGTCGAAGACTACGCTTCTGGCAGCCTCCGTCTTGCAGCATGTAGAAGAGAGTAGACTGAAGTCCTCCAAATAGCATCTCCAAGTAGCATCTCCAAGTAGCAACTCCAGTAGCATCGCATAGCATAATCCTACCCGGCGATCCTCTCCTCGTCGCCCTATAGAAAAGCGATCACCGGGTTGTATCTGGCACTTGGAAGGGTGTGTTTTATTAAGTATCCGGTTCTAGTTGTCATAAGGTCAAGGTACAACTCCAAGTCGTCCTGTTACCGAAGATCACGGCTATTCGAATAGATTAACTTCCCTGCAGGGGTGCACCAACTTACCCAACACGCTCGATCCCATTTGGCCGGACACACTTTCCTGGGTCATGCCCAGCCTCGGAAGATCAACACGTCGCAGCCCCACCTAGACACAACAGAGAGGTCAGCACGCTGGTCTAAACCTAAGCGCACAGGGGTCTGGGCCCATCGCCCATAGCACACCTGCACGTTGCGAGGGCGGCCGGAAGCAGAACTAGCCCCCTTAATACAAGAGCAGGCTTACGTTCCAATCCGGCGCGCGCCGCTCCGTCGCTGACGTCTGAAGTGCTTCGGCTGATACCACGACGTCGGGATACCCATAACTACTCCCGCGTAGATGGTTCGTGCGTATAAGCTCGTAGCCAACTCAGATCAAATACCAAGATCTCGTTAAGCGTGTTAAGTATCCGCGAACGCCGAACAGGGCCAGGCCCACCTGTCTCCTAGGTGGTCTCAACCTGCCCTGCCACTCCGCCACAAAGTAACAGTCGGGGACCGTCGGGAACCCAGGCCCACCTCTACCGGGATGGAGCCACCTGCCCCTTCAGCCCCCAACTCCGAACAGTATCACAGGTAATGTAACAGTGTAAAGTATATAGTATATGCCTGTGATCACCTCCCGAAGTGATCACAGCCCAGTAGTATAGCAAGGCAGACGGACAAGAGTGTAGGGCCACTGATGGAACGCTAGCATCCTATACTAAGCATTTAGGATTGCGGGTAAGGTATCAATGACTATAGCAGCAATGACAGGCTATGCATCAGAATAGGATTAACGGAAAGCAGTAACATGCTACACTACTCTAATGCAAGCAGTATAGAGAAGAGTAGGCGATATCTGGTGATCAAAGGGGGGGCTTGCCTGGTTGCTCTGGCAAGAGAGAGGGGTCGTCAACTCCGTAGTCGAACTGGTCAGCAGCAGCGTCGGTCTTGTAGTCTACCGGAGAGAAGAGGGGGAAGAAATAATGAATACAGAGCAAACAAAGCATCACAAAATATAACAAGGCAATACGCGGTGTTCGGTGTGCCCTAACGCGGTAGTAGGTGATACCGGTGAAGGGGGGAAAACATCCGGGAAAGTATTCCCGGTGTTTCGTGTTTTCGGGCAGAGGAGCCGGAGGGGGAAAGTTGCGAGTTCGATAGGTTAGGGGTGTGTGGCGGACGAACGGACTGCGTATCCGGATTCGTCTCGTCGTTCTGAGCAACTTTCATGTAGAAAGTATTTTCATCCGAGTTACGGATTAAAAGATATGATTTTCTAAAGATTTTATTAATTTCTGGAATTTAATTAATTAATTAACTAATTCGAAAAAATGGATTTATGACATCAGCATGATGTCATGCTGACGTCAGCAGTCAACAGAGTTGACTTGGTCAACCTGACATGTGGGTCCAGGGGGGGCCCACCTGTCATCCTCTAATTAGGTTAATTAGGGTTTAGGTTAATCTAACTACTGTTTAATTAAACTTAACTGGTTAATTAAATTAATTAAATTGGATTAATTAACTTAATTAATTCATTAGTTAATTAATTAATTAATTAATAATTTTATTAATCATTTTTATTTTTATTTAATAATTTTATTTTTAATTCTCTTTTTTTTTTAAACCGTTCTGGGGTGTGGGCCCCGTTGTCATTGGGCCAGTAGGCCTTAGCGGATCGGGCGCGCCCGATCGGGCGGTGCGGGCGAAGGGGCACCCGCACGCGAGGCCACCAGGGGCGAGGCGGGGCGCCAGAATCCGGCGGGGTAGGGGGGAAAGGGCCGGCCAGC
>NC_041386.1:61901868-61918498 GCF_002162155.2 Triticum dicoccoides | reverse complement strand
GGCGGGTGCGGATCGTGGGCGCGGGCGTCGTCTGGGGCCAAGTGGGAGCATGACGAGGCCGACAGGTGACTACGGGCGGCAGGCCACGCGGGCACAGGCAGGGGGGCGCGGGCGCGGCTAGGGCGCCCGGCGCGCGTGCGGGCGCCGGTGAGCGAGGCCATGGCCGAAGTGGCCGGAGCAGGGGAGGAGGAGGAGATGCCGGAGCCTCACCATGGGGCCGTGGGGTCTAGGCAGCAGTGCTCGGGGTGGAAGATGGGGACGCGACGCCGGCGAGGAGGAGATCCCGCGAGGAAGAGGAAGGCGACAGTGGCCGCGGCGTCGTGAGCATCGGGGTCGATGGGCGACGGGGGAGAGGAGGCGCCAACGAGGTGGTCCTCGGGTGCGGCGTCCTGCGAAGCCAGGGCGACGACGATGACTGGGGGGTCCGTCGGTGGAGGGGTCGACGGCGAGGGCAGCGAGGTGAGGCGGTTGACGGCGACAAGCGCGGGGAAGGGCGCCGGCGCCCGATCCAGATCTGGATCGGGAGGAGACGAGGGAGAGAGGGAAACGTGGGGGGAGGAGTGGGTAGTGGGCTAGGGTTCGGTGTCCCCAGGGGTTAGTAGGTGAGGTGGGGGCCGGCCTGGGCCAGTGGGCTGGCCGGATGGGCCGTTTGGCCCAGTTGGCCAGGGGGTTTCCCCCCCTCCCTTTATTTATTCGGTTTTTTTTCTTTTCTTATTTTTCCTTTTCTGTTTTAATTCATTTTAAAATATTCAGACACTTTATAAAAATGTGTGCACTCCATCATAACTACCGATGTAATATTTGACAACCACCAAACTTTTTAGCTTTAATTTTTGAAAACTTTTATTGTTATCATTAATTTGAATTTTGAATTTTGGACCGGTTTTGAACTAACTTAAGATTAGCAACTATAATTGAGGTGACGTGGCATCACTAGCAGAGGATCACTGTAGCTTAATTTCCCGGGCGTCACACCTGTGCAGCATTGCAAGTCGCCAAAGGATCAGGCTTTGAGGTTGAAAGTAAAAATTCAAAACGCCAAGGGATATGTTTGTGCTGCTGCTCTTCATGTTGATGCTGCTGTGCACGCTTCTACAGCTCACTTCAAAATCCTGAAGATTTTTCATCACGGCGCTTCAAATATGCGAACGAACAGACATCAATTATCAAGTGGTCGTCTGGTATTAATTGAAGCGAAGCAAGTCTAGTTACGGAGTGATATTCCTTGAGCACTGTTTACATAAGGGCCAAGTTGAGAAGGACGCCAAAGTTCTATGTGCTGCTCGAGGGGCATGACTTTAAAAAAATAACTGGCTGGATGCGTGGGCATCTGTTTGGACTTGAAGGCCATCATTTGGTCAAATTACTGTGCAATCACTTCATCTGGGTTATAAATCAGATGATATCCGTCCAATCTATTTTGTTAACACATATTAATTATTTTTTTATTTTTTTGAAACAATTATTCCGTCCTAGAATATTTTTGTGCGTAGGAGAATTATTCATTACAAAGTGGCATTATACCGCGAAGATGGAGGCGTGCCAACATCATTCGGCACAGGTGGTCGTCTGTGTCGCGTTACTCAACGGGCTCCTGCACCGGCTTACAACACCGTGGCTATCTTCGCAACCGCATCGGCTTATAACGCCGTGGCCGTCTTTCGCAACCGAACCAGCTTACAACGTCGCGGTCGTCTCTCGCGACCGCGCTGTCTTCAAACGTTGCGGTTGACTTCTATGTCTACATCAACACGCCAGGGGCTGCATACACCAGTACGAGCCGCCCAACGGGCAAGCGCAAGTCGTTGTGCCCGCGGTCCAGTTTACATCAACACATGCATCTGACTCGTTGTTCGTGCCCGCGGCCGACTCACCCGCGTCCGTGTCGTTTCCAACGCCGCGGCCGACTCTCCCGTCCGCGCCGGCTTACAACGTCGCGGCTGACTGCTCCCGCGGTGATAATAGTTTCCGACCTAACATATCAGGTAAAATCCATCCAACATATATTTTATATTGTTTTCTTTAAAAAGAGCAATTATTCTATCTTGTAAGTTCTCCAATGCAGGACGGGGTTATTATAACATTGCGTTGTTGAAGGACTCATACCGGTTTATATCACGGTTAAATATGGAAAGTCTCAAACCAACTCCTCGAGTAATCTTAAGACTCGTGGGCTACAATGACATGACTCAGGAACTCCGGGTCATTTGAGGGAATGATAACCCGATTCCGGAGGACACCGCCATATTGATGAAAATTTAAAGGCTGTCAGAAATTTGTCAGTTCAAAATAAAGATTCTGATTCAAGAGACATCTCTCTCCCGTAAAGCTTTGAAGCTCTCAAATCCGGTTCAAACATCCGGTTCAAGGTAAATTTATCTCTTACAAATCTTTTAAGCTCTCAAATCCGGTTCAAACATCCGGCTCAAGGACAATCTGTCTCCCACAAAGTTTTAAAGCTTTCAAATCCGGTTTAAAGTTCCGGTTCAAAAAGAATTAATCTCTCGCAAGATTCGAGTTCTCAGAAAAATTAAAGGTTGCCAAAGAGAACTTGTTGCCATGATGCGCGGTTCAAACATGGGTATCCTGCCTTACGGCTTATCTTATTATGATCACTTGGGGGCTTCCTGCTCATCGAGCATAGCTATCAATACCCTCTTGATCGGCGCAATGCCAAAATTTATATGGTCACTTGGGGGCTTCCTGTTCAAACATAGGTCGTATTCGAACCAAAGAGAACATAGCTGTTGATACCCTTTTGATTGGCAAACTGCCGAACCTACTTGGGGGCTTCTTGATCGTATCCGAATCATAGCTCAACCCCTTTGGGAATCGACGTGGATCGTATTCGAATCAGCATCGTTAAACAACTCTCAAGGTCATTTGGGGGCTTCCTGTTCAAACATAGGTCGTATTCGAACCAAAGAGAACATAGCTGTCGATACCCTCTTGATCGGCATCGCCAAAGCCACTGGGGGCTATATGATCGTATTCGAATCTTAGCTTAACCCCTTTGGAACGGTTTACTGATCGTATCCGAATCAGAAGCCTCAAAAAGTTTTATTCTGTCTCTGGTAAAGTTTATTGCAGCCACAATTACTTAACTTGAGACCTTTTTGGGATTATATCTCAAATATATATAAGTGTTTTATGCTTAACCCGGCTTGACTTTTGACTATAAGTCGCCAGTTTATGACAATCATCATCTATGTGGAAGCATTGGCTTCTAAGGATTGGGTTATCACCCTTACTGCACAGGTTATGTAAGCCGGCAGTACAAATTCAATATCACAGTAGTTATATGTGAGATATTATGACCCGCCCTGGTTTTGACGCTAAGTCGCCAGGGCATATGTTGTTTAAACTCTCTGCGGGATTTGCGGAAATATGACATGTAAATGATTAGGTTCAAGCTCATTACCAAAGTTGATGCTTCAAAATGATTATCAGTTCTGGAATTTTCTCAAAAGGCTATAAGCCGCCAGGTCATGAAAATTCCGGTTTACAATGAAGGCGTATTGAATCGCCATCGGCCAAGAGCCGCCGAGTATTTAAACTCCGGATTTACTTGTCAACAGATAAGGTATTTGAATTCTTTAAAATAGCCAACATGGCTGGATTTTCGATGATGATATTGAATGATTGAGGTTTTCATACCAGATTATATTATTCAAATTTTGAATAGCCAACATGGCTGGATTTCTATTATGATTATCAATAACCAGTATTATGATTGAGGTTTTCAAAGTTGCTTTAGCGCCACAGCTATTATCTTTATCAATGGGCATGATTTATTTTACAATGGAGGAAATAGTCCCGAGTTGCTGCAGGCTTACGACCCGGCACTTGGGGGCTACATTATTCAAGTTGAGGTTACATCAAATATGCAAGTCTCATGTCGCTTCAAGCATGCACCATGACACTTGGGGGCTAATACAAAGTCATTTTTATTGGCCTTACTGAAGACCCGACTCATCCCATTGTAATGAGCCGGCCCTTGGGGGCTACCAATTGCTCCTGTTAAAATTCAAGATACACAAGCCTTATTCCATTATATATTGAAGGATCCACTACTCAGTTGGTAAAGCATAAATCTCTTAACCTTGTGGACGTGGGTTCAAGCCCCAGGATGGGGGTTACATCATATGATATTATTTTTAATGAGAAGTCCCAGCTTAGTATTATCTTACTAAGCCGGCCCTTGGGGGCTACACATTACTGCTCAAATTTACATCATCATATTTACAAAGTCCCTGCTCATTATTACATAATGACCCGACACTTGGGGGCTAATGCATATTGCTCTTTGCTTAAGACAATTCTAGGATAACCCGGCTACACAACTGGATTTCATTTAAAGCCATGGTGATAAGTCTCGGCTTATTCATGCTGATTAAACCGGCCCTTGGGGGCTACAGGTATTATGGATATAAGGGAGAAATATCTTCAAATTTTCAGTTTGAGTAAATCAGATTGACCCGGTGTCTGCAAAAATCATAAACCGGCATCGGCGACAATTATGACTCGGCATCATCTATTTATAACCCGGCAATTTTGGTAATCATAAACCGGCAAGTTTTATATCTCAAGTCGGCTGAATATAAGTTGAATATTTGAAGACCAATATTTTTGTCAAGTCAGAGCATTGAAGGCCGACTCAAATGGATGCTTTATTTACAATATTTCTTCTACAAGAAAATTGACTACGAAGTTGGTCCATTGACCCGGATTTTCCAGAAGGAGGAGATGACAAGGACTTAAGGATGATCAAGTGCCGGCTTACAAGAATATTTAACCCGGAGTGCAACCTGTCAATTTGTTCTTGTGTTTATGTTGCAGATCAGTTTAACATGGATAAATCCAAATTAAACTTGGGGGCTAATGTCGGGGATATACCCGCGGTATGACCCGGCCAGATGTATAACCCGACCGGACTTGGTGACTCACTAATGACCCGCCCTGACTGGACGACTCACTAAGTGACCCGCCCGAGCCTGGCGACTTATGGGTGACCTGGCAAGCGGATCAAAGGAGCGACAAGACCCGGGGGCCCAAGAGGCTCAAGGCCCAGAAGGCCGGCTACATTATGGTAGGCCGGCTTAAGAGGAAAGGCGTGAGGAATATCTCCTTTGCGAGGAAGCAAGACCCGGACTTGTAATCAACTTGTAAGAGAAGATAGACTAATCCTAGTCCTACTAGGACTCCACATGTAACCCGCCCCTCTAACTTATATAAGGAGGGGCAGAGCTCCCCAAAGAGGGACAAGAAACAAGAAACAATATCTAGGGCTAGACACCAAGAGGAGAGCCGGCTTCCGGCGACTTCCTCATAATCATAATGAGATCTAGCCACAAACAGCATGTAGGGTTATTACCGGATGATGTTTCCCGGGGCCCGAAGCTGTCTAAATCCTCGTCTTGTGTGTTGCGTCTCTCGATTCCGCTCAACCCCTTCAAGCTACCACACAGATGCGTTGGCCTCGCGACTAAGTCCTTACACTAGGACATCTGCCGTGACAATTCCACGACACACACTGAACTATCGAGTAGTCATCAGCTTTGCTCTGCCAGGTGTTCATAACATCTGGCATTGCTCCTGCAGCGGGTTTGTCACCTAGCGGTGCTTCCAGGACGTAATTCTTCTGTGTAGCAATGAGGATAATCCTCAAGTTACGGACCCAGTACGTGTAGTTGCTACCATCATCTTTCAACTTAGCTTTCTCTAGGAATGCATTAAAATTCAACGGAACAATAGCACGGGCCATCTATCTACAATAACATAGACATGCAAAATACTATCAGGTACTAAGTTCATGATAAATTAAAGTTCAATTAATCAAATCACTTAAGAACTCCCACTTAGATAGACATCTCTTTAATCAACTAAGTGATCACGTGATCCATATCAACTAAACCATGTCTGATCATCACGTGAGGTGGAGTAGTTTTCAATGGTGAACATCACTATGTTGATCATATCTACTATATGATTCACGCTCGACCTTTTGGTCTCAGTGTTCCGAGGCCATATCTACATATGCTAGGCTCGTCAAGTTTAACCCGGGTATTCTGCGTGTGCAAAACTGGCTTGCACCCGTTGTATGTGAACGTAGAGCTTATCACACCTGATCATCACGTGGTGTCTCGGCACGACGAACTATAGCAACGATGCATACTCAGGGAGAATACTTATACCTTGAAATTAGTGAGAGATCATCTTATAATGCTACCGCCGAACTAAGCAAAATAAGATGCATAAAGGATAAATATCACATGCAATCAATATAAGTGATATGATATGGCCATCATCATCTTGTGCCTTTGATCTCCATCTCCAAAGCATTGTCATGATCACCATCGTCACTGGCTTGACACCTTGATCTACATCGAAGCATCGTTGTCGTCTCGCCAACTATTGCCTCTACGACTATCGCTACCGTTTAGTGATAAAGTAAAGCAATTACATGGCGATTGCATTTCATACAATAAAGCGACAACCATATGTCTCCTGCCAGTTGCCGATAACTGTGTTACAAAACATGATCATCTCATACAATAAAATTTAGCATCATGTCTTGACCATATCACATCACAACATGCCCTGCCAAAACAAGTTAGACGTCCTCTACTTTGTCGTTGCAAGTTTTACGTGGCTGCTACGGGCTGAGCAAGAACCGTTCTTACCTACGCATCAAAAACCACAACGCGGTATAGTGATTTCTTTTTTATCTTCAGAAAGAACCCTGTTCATTGAATCCGATTCAACTAAAGCTGGAGAAACAGACACCCACTAGCCACCTGTGTGCGAAGCATGTCGGTAGAACCAGTCTCGCGTAAGCATACGCGTAATGTTGGTATGGGTCGCTTCATCCAACAATGATGTTGAATCAAGAATCAACTAGTGACGGCAAGCAATATGTATATACCCACGCCCACAACTCCTTTGTGTTCTACTCGTGCATATAACATCTACGCATAAACCTGGCTCGGATGCCACCGTTGGGGAACGCAGTAAATTCAAAATTTTCCTACGCACACGCAAGATAATGGTGATGCATAGCAACGAGAGGGGAGAGTATCGTCTATGTGCCCTCGTAGACCGTAAGCGAAAGCGTTATGACAACGCGATTGATGTAGTCATATGTCTTCACGATCGACCGACCTAGCACCGAAGGTACGACACCTCCGCAATCTGCACACCTTCGGCTCGGTGACGTCCTGCGAACTCACGATCCAGTAGAGCTTCGAGTGAGAGTTTCGTCAGCACGACGACGTGATGACGGTGATGATGTTGCTACCGGAACAGGGCTTCGCCTAAGCACCGCTACGATATAACCGAGGTGGATTATGGTGGAGGGGGCACCGCACACAGCTAAAAGATCAATGATCAACTTGTGTCTCCATGGGGTGCCCCCTCCCCGTATATAAAGGAGTGGAGGAGGGGGAGGGCCGGCCCTCTCTATGGCGCGCCCTGGGGGAGTCCTACTCCCTCCTGGAGTAGGATTCCCCCTTTCCTAGTAGAAGTAGGAGCCCTTCCAAGTAGGAGTAGGAGAGGAAGGAAAGGGGGGCCGGCCCCCTTCCCAATTCGGATTGGGCTTGGAGGGTACGCCTCCCTCTTTTCCCTTCCCTCTCCTCTATTCCACTAAGGCCCAATAAGGCCCATATACTCCCCGGGAGGTTCCGGTAACCTCCCGGTATTTTGAAAAAATGCCCGAACCACTCGGAACCATTTCGATGTCCAAATATAGGCTTCCAATATATCGATCTTTATGTCTCAACCATTTCGAGACTCCTCATCATGTCCGTGATCAAATCCGGGACTCCGAACTACCTTCGGTACATCAAAACACATAAACTTGTAATACCGATCGTCACTGAACGTTAAGCGTGCGGACCCTATGGTTTCAAGAACTATGTAGACATGACTGGGACTCATCTCCGGTCAATAACCAATAGCGGAACTTGGATGCTCATATTGGTTCCTACATATTCTACGAAGATCTTTATCGATCAAACCGCATAACGGTATACGTTGTTCCCTTTATCATCGGTATGTTACTTGCCCGATATTCAATCGTCGGTATCTCAATACCTAGTTTAATCTCGTTACCGGCAAGTCTCTTTACTCGTTCTGTAATGCTACATCTCGTAACTAACTCATTAGCTACATTGCTTGCGAGGCTTATAGTGATGTGCATTACCGAGAGGGCCCAGAGATACCTCTCCGACAATCGGAGTGACAAATCCTAATCTTGATCCATACCAACTCAACAAACACCATCGGAGACACATGTAGAGCACCTTTATAATCACCAGTTACATTGTGACATTTGGTAGCACACAAAGTGTTCCTCCGGTATTCGGGAGTTGTATGATCTCATAGTCATAGGAACATGTATAGTTATGGAAAAAGCAATAGCAATAAAAACAAAACGATCATCGTGCTAAGCTAACGGATGGGTCAAGTCAATCACATCATCTCTAATGATGTGATCCCGTTAATCAAATGACAACTCATGTCTATGGTTAGGAAACATAACCATCATTGATTCAACGAGCTAGTCAAGTAGAGGCAAACTAGTGACACTCTGTTTGTCTATATATTCACACATGTACTAAGTTTCCTGTTAATACAATTCTAGCATGAATAATAAACATTTATCATGATATAAGGAAATATAAATAACAACTTTATTATTGCCTCTAGGGCATATTTCCTTCACCAAAGACATCAAGAGATGCTTGCTACCTCTTGAGCACTGCGTTGGTTTTCCCCGAAGAGGAAGGGATGATGCAGCAAAGTAGCGTAAGTATTTCCCTCAGTTTTTGAGAACCAAGGTATCAATCCAGTAGGAGGCTACGCGCGAGTCCCTCATACCTACACAAAACAAATAAATCCTCGCAACCAACGCAAATAGGGGTTGTCAATCCCTATAAGGCCACTTACGAGAGTGAGATCTGATATATATGATAAGATAATATTTTTGGTATTTTTATGATAAAGATGCAAAGTAAAATAAAGGCAAAGTAAATAGCAAAGGAAATAACTGAGTAGTAGGAGATCAATATGATAAAGATAGGCCCGGGGGCCATAGATTTCACTAGTGGCTTCTCTCGAGAGCATAAGTATTCTATGGTGGGTGGACAAATTACTGTTGAGCAATTGACAGAATTGAGCATAGTTATGAGAATATCTAGGTATGATCATGTATATAGGCATCACGTCCGAGACAAGTAGACCGGCTCCTGCCTGCATCTACTACTATTACTCCACTCATCGACCGCTATCCAGCATGCATCTAGAGTATTAAGTTAAAACCAGAGTAACGCCTTAAGCAAGATGACATGATGTAGAGGGATAGACTCATGCAATATGAAGAAAACCCCATCTTGTTATCCTCGATGGCAACAATACAATACGTGCCTTGCTGCCCTTACTGTCACCGGGAAAGGACACCGCAAGATTGAACCCAAAGCTAAGCACTTCTCCCATTGCAAGAAAGATCAATCTAGTAGGCCAAACCAAATTGATAATTCGAAGAGACTTGCAAAGATAACCAATCATACATAAAAGAATTCAGAGAAGATTCAAATATTATTCATAGATAGACTTGATCATAAACCCACAATTCATCGGTCTCAACAAACACACCGCAAAAAGAAGATTACATCGAATAGTTCTCCACAAGAGAGGGGAAGAACATTGTATTGAGATTCAAAAAGAGAGAAGAAGCCATCAAGCTACTAACTATGGACCCGTAGGTCTAAGGTAAACTACTCACACTTCATCGGAGAGGCTATGGTGTTGATGTAGAAGCCCTCCGTGATCGATGCCCCCTCCGGTGGAGCTCCAGAACAGGCCCCAAGATGGGATCTCGTGGATACAGAAAGTTACGGCGGTGGAATTAGGGTTTTGGCTCCGTATCTGATCGTTTGGGGGTACATGGATATATATATATATAGGAGGAAGGAGTACGTCGGTGGAGCAACAGTGGGCCCACGAGGGTGGAGGGCGCGCCTGGTGGGGGTGAGCGCGCCCTCCTACCTCGTGGCCTCCTGTTTCCTTTCTTGACGTAGGGTCCAAGTCTCCCGGGTCTTGTTCGTTGAGAAAATCACGTTCCCGAAGGTTTCGTTCTGTTTGATATTCCTTTTCTTCGAAACCCTAAAACAGGCAAAAAAACAGCAATTCTGGGCTGGGCCTCCGGTTAATAGGTTAGTCCCAAAAATAATATAAAAGTGGATAATAAAGCCCAATAATGTACAAAACAGTAGATAATATAGCATGGAGCAATCAAAAATTATAGATACGTTGGAGACGTATCAAGCATCCCCAAGCTTAATTCCTGCTCGTCCTTGAGTAGGTAAATGATAAAAACAGAATTTTTGATGTGGAGTGCTACTTGGCATAATTTAGTTGTAATTCTTCTTAATTGTGGTATAAATATTCAGATCCGAAAGATTCAAGACAAAAGTTCATATTGACATAAAAATAATAATACTTCAAGCATACTAACAAAGCAATTATGTCTTCTCAAGATAACATGGTTAAAGAAAGTTATCCCTACAAAATCATATAGTCTGGCTATGCTCTATCTTCACCACACAAAATATTTAAATCATGCACAACCCCGATGACAAGCCAAGCAATTGTTTCATACTTTTGACATTCTCAAAACTTTTTCAATCTTCACGCAATACATGAGCGTAAGCCATGGATATAGCACTATAGGTGGAATAGAGTGGTGGTTGTGGAGAAGACAAAAAGGGAGAAGATAGTCTCACATCAACTAGGCGTATCAAACGGGCTATGGAGATGCCCATCAATATATATCAATGTGAGTGAGTAGGGATTGCCATGCAACGGATGCGCTAGAGCTATAAGTATATGAAAGCTCAAAAAGAAACTAAGTGGGTGTGCATCCAACTTGCTTGCTCATGAAGACCTAGGGCATTTTGAGGAAGCCCATCATTGGAATATACGAGCCAAGTTCTATAATGAAAGATTCCCACTAGTATATGAACGTGATAACATGAGAAACTCTGTACTATGAAGATCATGGTGCCACTTTGAAGCACAAGTGTGGTAAAGGATAGTAACATTGTAACTTCTCTCTTTTTCTCTCATTTTTTTATTAGGGCCTTTTCTCTTTTTTATGGCCTCTTTTCTTTCTCTCTTTTTTTTCGTCTGAAGTCTCATCCCGACTTGTGGGGGATTCATAGTCTCCATCATCCTTTCCTCACTGGGACAATGCTCTAATAATGATGATCATCACACTTTTATTTTTCTTACAACTCGACAATTACAACTCGATACTTAGAACAAAATATGACTCTATATGAATGCCTCCGGCGGTGTAGCGGGAAAGACAATGACTCATGAGTGACATGTATGAAAGAATTATGAATGGTGGCTTTGCCACAGATAAGATGTCAACTACATGATCATGCTAAGCAATATGACAATGATGGAGTGTGTCATAATAAACGGAACGGTGGAAAGTTGCATGGCAATATATCTCGGAATGGATATGGAAATGCCACAATAGGTAGGTATGGTGGCTGTTTTGAGGAAGGTATATGGTGGGTGTATGATACCGGCGAAAGGTGCGCGGTATTAGAGAGGCTAGCAAAGGTGGAAGGGTGAGAGTGTGTATACTCCATGGACTCAACATTAGTCATAAGGAACTCATATACTTATTGCAAAAATCTATAAGTTATCAAAGCAAAGTATTACGCGCATGCTCCTAGGGGATAGATTGGTAGGAAAAGACCATCGCTCGTCCCCGACCGCCACTCATAAGGAAGGCAATCAAAAAATAAATCATGCTCCGACTTCATCACATAACGGTTCACCATACGTGCATGCTACGGAAATCACAAGCTTCAACACAAGTATTTCTCAAATTCACAACTACTCAACTAGCATGACTTTAATATCACCATCTTCATATCTCAAAACAATTATCAAGTATCAAACTTATCATAGTATTCAACACACTCATAAGAGAATTTTTATTCTTGAATACCTAGCATATTAGGATTTAAAGCAAATTACCATGCTATTAAGACTCTGAAAATAATCTAAGTGACGCATGAGAGATCAATAGTTTCTATAAAACAAATCCACCATCGTGCTCTAAAAGATATAAGTGAAGTACTAGAGCAAAATTATATAACTCAAAAGATATAAGCGAAGCACATAGAGTATTCTAACAAATTCTAAATCATGTATGGCTCTCTCAAAAGGTGTGTACATCAAGGATGATTGTGGTAAACTGAAAAGCAAAGACTCAAATAATACAAGACGCTCCAAGCAAAACACATATCATGTGGCGAATAAAAATATAGCTCCAAGTAAAGTTACCGATAGAAGTAGACGAAAGAGGGGATGCCTTCCGGGGCATCCCCAAGCTTTGGATTTTAGGTGTCCTTAGATTATCTTGGGGGTGCCATGGGCACCCCCAAGCTTAGGATCTTGCCACTCCTTGTTCCATAATCCATCAAATCTTTACCCAAAACTTGAAAACTTCACAACACAAAACTTAAAGTAGAAAATTTCGTGAGCTCCGTTAGCGAAAGAAAACAAAAGACCACTTCAAGGTACTGTAATGAACTCATTCTTTATTTATATTGGTGTTATACCTACTGTATTCCAACTTCTCTATGGTTTATAAACTATTTTACTAGCTATAGATTCATCAAAATAAGCAAACAACACACGAAAAACAGAATCTGTCAAAAACAGAACAGTCTGTAGTAATCTGTAGCTAGCGCAAGATCTGGAACCCCAAAAATTCTAAAATAAATTTATGGACGTGAGGAATTTATCTATTAATAATCTTTAAAAATAATTAACTAAATAGAACTTTCCAAATAAAAGTGGCAGCAGTTCTCGTGAGTGCTAAAGTTTCTGTTTTTTACAGCAAGTTCAACAAGACTTTCCCCAAGTCTTCCCAACGGTTCTACTTGGCACAAACACTAATTAAACACAAAAAAAAACAAACAAAACAGAGGCTATTTAAATTATTTATTACTAAACAGGAGCAAAAATCAAGGAATAAAAATAAAATTGGGTTGCCTCCCAACAAGCTCTATCGTTTAACGCCCCTAGCTAGGCATAACAAGCAAGAATAGATCTAGGTATTGCCATCTTTGGTAGGCAATCCATAGGTGGCTCTCATAATAGATTCATAAGGTAATTTAATTTTCTTTCTAGGAAAGTGTTGTATGCATTTCCTTAATGGAAATTGGAATCTAATATCTCCTTCCTTCATATCAATAATCGCACCAATCGTTCTAAGGAAAGGTCTACCAAGAATAATAGGACATGAAGGATTGCAATCTATGTCAAGAAAAATAAAATCTATGGGCACATAATTCCTATTTGCAACAATAATAACATCATTAATTCTTCCCATAGGTTTCTTAATAGTGGAATCCGCAAGGTGCAAGTTTAAGAGCAATCATCAAAATCACGGAAACCTAACAAATCACACAAAGTCTTTGGAATCGTGGAAACACTAGCACCCAAATGACATAAAGCATAGCATTCATGATCTTTAATTTTAATTTTAATAGTTGGTTCCCACTCATCATAAAGTTTTCTAGGGATAGAAACTTCCAATTCAAGTTTTTCCTCATAAGATTGCATCAAGGCATCAACGATATGTTTAGTAAACGTTTTATTTTGACTATAAGCATGAGGAGAATTTAGCACGGATTGTAACAAGGAAATACAATCAATCAAAGAGCAATTTTCATAGTTAAATTCCTTGAAATCCATAATAGTGGGTTTAGCAACATCTAGGGTTTTAATTTCTTCAATCCCACTTTTATCAATTTTAGCATCAAGATCAACAAATTCCGAATTCTTGGAACGCCTTCTAGGTAAAGGTGAATCATATTAAGTCCCATCATTATCAAGATTCATATTGCAAAACAAAGATTTAATAGGGGACACATCAATAACTTTTAGATCTTCATCTTTATTTTCATAGGAACTAGAAGAACACGCTCTTATAAAGGCATCTTTCTTAGCACTCATCAATGGAAATTCTCAAGGCTTTGAGAGACTCATTGATATCATGCTTAGGTGGAATAGATCTAAGTTTCAAAGAATCAACATCAAGAGAAATTCTATCAACGTTCCTAGCCAACTCATCAATCTTAAGCATTTTTCTTCAATCAAAGCACTGAAATTCTTTTGCGAAGTAATAAATTCTTTAATATTAGATTCAAAATCAGAGGGCATCTTATTATAATTTCCATAAGAATTGTTGTAGGAATTACCATAATTATTATAGGGATTACTAGGATAAGGCCTAGGACTAAAATTTCCTCTATACGCGTTGTTACCAAAATTGTTCCTACCAACAAAATTCACATCCATAGATTCATTATTATTCTCAATCAAAGTAGACAAGGGCATATCATTAGGATCAGAAGAAACACTCTTATTAGCAAATAATTTCATAAGTTCATCCATCTTTCCACTCAAAACATTAATTTCTTCAATCGCATGCACCTTTTTATTAGTAGATCTTTCATTATGCCATTGAGAATAATTAACCATAATAGTATCTAGGAGTTTAGTAGCTTCTCCTAAAGTGATTTCCATAGTGCCTCCCGCGGCCGAATCTAAAAGATTTCTAGAAGCAAAATTCAATCCGTCATAAAATTTTTGTATAATCATCCACAAATTAAAACCATGAGTAGGGCAATTACTTATCATTAATTTCATTCTCTCCCAAGATTGTGCAACATGGTCATGATCAAGTTGCTTAAAATTCATAATATCGTTTCTAAGAGAGATGATCTTAGCGGGAGGAAAATACTTAGAGATAAAAGCATCTTTGCACTTGTTCCATGAATCAATACTATTTTTAGGCAAAGACGAAAACCAAGCATTAGCACGATCTCTAAGCGAAAAAGGAAATAGCTTCAATTTAACAATATCATTATCCACATCTTTCTTCTTTTGCATGTCACACAAATCAACAAAGCTATTTAGATGGGTAGCGGCATCTTCACTAGGAAGGCCGGAAAACGGATCTTTCATGACAAGATTTAGCAAAGCAGTATTAATTTCACAAGATTCAGCATTGGTAAGAGGAGCAACCGGAGTGCTAATAAAATCATTATTGTTGGTATTGGTGAAGTCACACAATTTAGTATTATCTTGAGCCATCGTGACAAGCAAGCAAACTAACACACAAGCAAACAAAAAGCACGCGGGCAAAAAGAGGCAAATAGAGAGGGAGGATAGAGAGAGAGGGCGAATAAAACGGCAAGGGTGAAGTGGGGGAGAGGAAAACGAGAGGCAAATGGCAAATAATGTAATGCGGGAGATAAGGGTATGTGATGGGTACTTGGTATGTTGACTTTTGCGTAGACCTCCCCGGCAACGGCGCTAGAAATCCTTCTTGCTACCTCTTGAGCACTGCGTTGGTTTTCCCCGAAGAGGAAGGGATGATGCAGCAAAGTAGCGTAAGTATTTCCCTCAGTTTTTGAGAACCAAGGTATCAATCCAATAGGAGGCTACGCGCGAGTCCCTTGTACCTGCACAAAACAAATAAATCCTCGCAACCAACGCAAATAGGGGTTATCAATCCCTATAAGGCCACTTACGAGAGTGAGATCTGATAGATATGATAAGATAATATTTTTGGTATTTTTATGATAAAGATGCAAAGTAAAATAAAGGCAAAGTAAATAGCAAAGGAAATAACTGAGTAGTAGGAGATCAATATGACAAAGATAGGCCCAGGGGCCATAGGTTTCACTAGTGGCTTCTCTTAAGAGCATAAGTATTCTACGGTGGGTGGACAAATTACTGTTGAGCAATTGACAGAATTGAGCATAGTTATGAGAATATCTAGGTATGATCATGTATATAGGCATCACGTCCGAGACAAGTAGACCGGCTCCTGCCTGCATCTACTACTATTACTCCACTCATCGACCGCTATCCAGCATGCATCTAGAGTATTAAGTTAAAACCAGAGTAACGCCTTAAGCAAGATGACATGATGTAGAGGGATAGACTCATGCAATATGAAGAAAACCCCATCTTGTTATCCTTGATGGCAACAGTACAATACGTGCCTTGCTGCCCTTACTGTCACCGGGAAAGGACACCACAAGATTGAACCCAAAGCTAAGCACTTCTCCCATTGCAAGACAGATCAATCTAGTAGGCCAAACCAAACTGATAATTTGAAGAGACTTGCAAAGATAACCAATCATACATAAATGAATTCAGAGAAGATTCAAATATTATTCATAGATAGACTTGATCATAAACCCACAATTCATCGGTCTCAACAAACACACCGCAAAAAGAAGATTACATCGAATAGTTCTCCACAAGAGAGGGGAAAAACATTGTATTGAGATCCAAAAAGAGAGAAGAAGCCATCAAGCTACTAACTATGGACCCGTAGGCCCGAGGTAAACTACTCACACTTCATCGGAGAGGCTATGGTGTTGATGTAGAAGCCCTCCGTGATCGATGCCCCCTCCGGCGGAGCTCCGGAACAGGCCCCAAGATGGGATCTCGTGGATACAGAAAGTTACGGCGGTGGAATTAGGGTTTTGGCTCCGTATCTGATCGTTTGCGGGTACATGGATAT
>NC_041386.1:61890610-61901450 GCF_002162155.2 Triticum dicoccoides | reverse complement strand
AGGAGGAAGGGGTACGTCGGTGGAGCAACAGTGGGCCCACGAGGGTGGAGGGCGCGCCTGGTGGGGGTGGGCGCGCCCCCCTACCTCGTGGCCTCCTGTTTCCTTTCTTGACGTAGGGTCCAAGTCTCCCGGGTCTTGTCCGTTGAGAAAATCACGTTCCCGAAGGTTTCATTCCATTTGATATTCCTTTTCTTCGAAACCCTAAAACAGGCAAAAAAACAGCAATTCTGGGCTGGGCCTCCGGTTAATAGGTTAGTCCCAAAAATAATATAAAAGTGGGTAATAAAGCCCAATAATGTCCAAAACAATAGATAATATAGCATGGAGCAATCAAAAATTATAGATACGTTGGAGACGTATCAACGCTTCAATTCCATCCGCGATCAAGTCAAGAAGGGAGACATAGAGATTTGCAAGATACATACGGATCTGAATGTTGCAGACCCGTTGACTAAGCCTCTCTCACGAGCAAAACATGATCAGCACCAAGACTCCATGGGTGTTAGAATCATTACAGTGTAATCTAGATTATTGACTCTAGTGCAAGTGGGAGACTGGAGGGAATATGCCCTAGAGGCAATAATAAAGTTGTTATTTATATTTCCTTATATCATGATAAATGTTTATTATTCATGCTAGAATTGTATTAACCGGAAACTTAGTACATGTGTGAATACATAGACAAACAGAGTGTCACTAGTTTTCCTCTACTTGACTAGCTCGTTGAATCATTGATGGTTATGTTTCCTAAGCATAGACATGAGTTGTCATTTTATTAACGGGATCACATCATTAGAGAATGATGTGGTTGACTTGACCCATCCGTTAGCTTAGCACGATCATCATTTAGTTTGTTGCTATTGCTTTCTTCATGACTTATACATGTTCCTATGACTATGAGATTATGCAACTCCCGAGTACCGGAGGATCACTTTGTGTGCTACCAAACATCACAACGTAACTAGGTGATTATAAAGGTGCTCTACAGGTGTCTCCGATGGTACTTGTTGAGTTGGCATAGATCAAGATTAGGATTTATCACTCCGATTGTCGGAGAGGTATCTCTGGGCCCTCTCGGTAATGCACATCACTATAAGCCTTGCAAGCATTGTGACTAATGCGTTAGTTGCGAGATGATGCATTACGAAATGAGTAAAGAGACTTACCGGTAACGAGATTAAACTAGGTATAAGGATACCGATGATCGAATCTCGGGCAAGTAACATACCAATGACAAAGGGAACAACGAATGTTGTTATGCCGTTTGACCGATAAAGATCTTCATAGAATATGTAGGAACCAATATCAGCATCCAGGTTCCGCTATTGGTTATTGACCGGAGATGAGTCTCGGTCATGTCTACATAGTTCTCGAACCCATAGGGTCCGCACGCTTAAAGTTCGATGACGATCGGTAATATGAGTTTATGTGTTTTGATGTACCAAAGGTAGTTCGGAGTCCCGGATATGATCACGGACATGACGAAGAGTCTCGAAATGGTTGAGACATAAAGATCAATATATTGGAAGCCTATATTTGGGCATCGGAATAGTTCCGGGTGAAATCGGGATTTTACCGGAGTACCAGGAGGTTACCGGAACCCCCCGGTAAATGTATGGGCCTTATTGTTGGGGAACGTAGCAGAAATTCAAAAAAATTCCTACGTAACACCAAGATCTATCTATGGAGAGACCAGCAACGAGTAGAAAGGAGAGTGCATCTACATACCCTTGTAGATCGCTAAGCGGAAGCGTTCAAGTGAACGGGGTTGATGGAGTCGTACTCGTCGTGATTCAGATCACCGATGATCAAGTGCCGAACTGACGGCACCTCCGCGTTCAACACACGTACAGCCCGGTGACGTCTCCCACGCCTTGATCCAGCAAGGAGAGAGGGAGAGGTTGAGGAAGACTCCATCCAGCAGCAGCACAACGGCGTGGTGGTGATGGAGGAGCGTGGCAATCCTGCAGGGCTTCGCCAAGCACCTACGGGAGAGGAGGAGGTGTCACGGGAGGGAGGGAGGCGCCAAGGGCTCAGGTATGGATGCCCTCCCTCACCTCCACTATATATATGGGCAGGGGAGAGGGGGGAGGCGCAGCCTTGCCCCCTCCTCCAAGGAAGGGGTGCGGCTAAGAAGGGGGGAGGAGTCCATCCTCCCCAAGGCACCTCGGAGGTGCCTTCCCCCTTTAGGACTCTCCCCTTTTTCCTATATCTTGGCGCATGGGCCTCTAGGGGCTGGTGCCCTTGGCCCATGTAGGCCAAGGCGCACCCCCTACAGCCCATGTGCCCCCCGGGGCAGGTGGCCCCACCCGGTGGGCCCCCGGGACCCTTCCGGTGGTCCCGGTACAATACCGATGACCCCGAAACTTGTCCCGATGGCCGAAACAGGACTTCCTATATATAAATCTTTACCTCCGGACCATTCCGGAACTCCTCGTGACGTCCGGGATCTCATCCGGGACTCCGAACAACATTCGGTTACCACATACAAGCTTCCTTTATAACCCTAGCGTCATCGAACCTTAAGTGTGTAGACCCTACGGGTTCGGGAGACATGTAGACATGACCGAGACGTTCTCCGGTCAATAACCAACAGCGGGATCTGGATACCCATGATGGCTCCCACATGTTCCACGATGATCTCATCGGATGAACCACGATGTCAAGGACTTAATCAATCCCGTATTCAATTCCCTTTGTCTATCGGTATTGTACTTGCCCGAGATTCGATCGTCGGTATCCTTATACCTTGTTCAATCTCGTTACCGGCAAGTCTCTTTACTCGTTCCGTAACACATCATCCTGTGATCAACTCCTTGGTCACATTGCGCATATGATGATGTCCTACCGAGTGGGCCCAGAGATACCTCTCCGTTTACACGGAGTGACAAATCCCAGTCTCGATCCGCATAAAACAATAGATACTTTCGGAGATACCTGTAGTGCACCTTTATAGTCACCCAGTTACGTTGTGACGTTTGATACACCCAAAGCACTCCTACGGTATCCAGGAGTTACACGCTCTCATGGTCGAAGGAAGAGATACTTGACATTGGCAAAGCTCTAGCAAATGAACTACACGATCTTTTGTGCTAGTCTTAGGATTGGGTCTTGTCCATCACATCATTCTCCTAATGATGTGATCCCGTTATCAACGACATCCAATGTCCATAGCCAGGAAACCATGACTATCTGTTGATCACAACGAGCTAGTCAACTAGAGGCTCACTAGGGACATATTGTGGTCTATGTATTCACACGTGTATTACGATTTCCGGATAATACAGTTATAGCATGAATAAAAGACAATTATCATGAACAAGGAAATATAATAATAATACTTTTATTATTGCCTCTAGGGCATATTTCCAACAGTCTCCCACTTGCACTAGAGTCATTAATCTAGTTCACATCGCCATGTGATTAACACTCACAGGTCACATCGCCATGTGACTAATACCCAAGAGTTTACTAGAGTCAGTAGTCTAGTTCACATCACTATGTGATTAACACTCAATGAGTTTTATGTTTGATCATGTTGCTTGTGAGAGAGGTTTTAGTCAACGGGTCTGAACCTTTCAGATCCGTGTGTTCTTTACAAATCTCTATGTCATCTCCTAGATGCAGCTACCACGCTCTATTTGGAGCTATTCCAAACAACTGTTCTACTTGGAGCTATCCTAAATTATTGCTCCATTATATGTATCCGGTCTCTCTACTCAGAGCTATCCGGATAGGTGTCAAGCTTGCATCGTCGTAACCTTTTACGACGAACTCTTTTATCACCTCCATAATCGAGAAAAATTCCTTAGTCCACTAGTTACTAAGGATAACTTTGACCGCTGTCCTGTGAGCCATTCTTGGATCACTCTTGTACCCCTTGACTGACTCATGGCAAGGCACACTTCAGGTGCGGTACACAGCATAGCATACTGAAGAGCCTACGTCTTAAGCATAGGGGACGACCTTCGTCCTTTCTCTCTATTCTGCCGTGGTCGAGCTTTAAGTCTTAACTTCGTACCTTACAATTCAGGCAAGAACTTCTTCTTTGACTGGTCCATCTTGAACACCTTCAAGATCATGTCAAGGTATGTGCTCATTTGAAAGTATTATTAAGCATTTTGATCTATCCTTATAGATCTTGATGCTCAATGTTCAAGTAGCTTAATCCAGGCTTTCCATTGAAAAACACTTTCAAAATAACCCTATATGCTTTCCAGAAATTCTACGTCATTTCTGATCAACAATATGTCAACAACATATACTCATCAGAAATTCTATAGTGCTCCCACTCACTTCTTTGGAAATACAAGTTTCTCATAAACTTTGTACAAACCCAAAATCTTTGATCATCATCAAAGCATACATTCCAACTCCGAGATGCTCACTCCAGTCCTTAGAAGGATCGCTGGAGTTAGCATACCTTTTAGCATCCTTAGGATTGACAAAACTTTTCTGATTGTATCACATACAACCTTTCCTTACGAAAACTGGTAAGGAAACTCGTTTTGATATCCATCTGCCAGATTTCATAAATACAGCTAATGCTAACATGAATCCGACGGACTTTAAGCATCGCTACGGATGAGAAAATCTCATCCTAGTCAACTCCTTGAACTTGTGAAAAACTTTTTTTTGCCACAAGTCGAGCTTCATGGATGGTGACATTACCATCCACGTCCGTCTTCTTCTTAAAGATCCATTTATCTCAATGGCTTGCCGTCCATCGGGCAAGTCCACCAAAGTCCATGGATCCGTTCTCGGATTTCATGGCTTCTAACCATTTGTCGGAATCCGGGCCCACCATCACTTCTCCATAGCTCGTAGGTTCATTGTTGTCCAGCAACATGATCTTCAAGACAGGATCACCGTACCACTTCGAAGTAGTACGTGTCCTTGTCATCCTACGAGGTTCGTTAGTGACTTGATCCGAAGTTTCATGATCACTATCATAAGCTTCTACTTCAATTGGTGTAGGTACCACAGGAACAACTTCCTGTGCCCTGCTACACACTAGTTGAAGTGATGGTTCAATAACCATACCAAGTCTCCACCATCCTCCCACTCAATTCTTTCGAGAGAAACTTTTCCTCGAGAAAGGACCCGATTCAAGAAACAATCCTTTATTGCTTTCGGATCTGAATTAGGAGATATACCCAACTGTTTTGGGTGTCCTATGAAGATGCATTTATCCGCTTTGGGTTCTAGCTTATTAGCCTGAAACTTTTTCACATAAGCGTCGTAGCCCCAAACCTTTAAGAAACGACAACTTAGGTTTCTCCAAACCATAATTCATACGGTGTCATCTCATCGGAATTACGTGGTGCCCTATTCAAAGTGAATGTGGTTGTCTCTAATGCCTAACCCATGAACGATAGTGGTAATTCGATAAGAGACATCATGGTACGCACCATATCCAATAGGGTGCAACTATGATGTTTGGACACACCATCACATTATGGTGTTCCAGGCGGTATTAATTGCGAAACAATTTCCACAATGTCTTAATTGTGTGCCAAAACTCGCAACTCAGATATTCATCTCTATGATCATATCATAGACATTTTATCCTCTTGTCACAATGATCTTCTACTTCACTCTGAAATTACTTGAACCATTCAATAATTCAGACTTGTGTTTCATCAAGTAAATATTCTCAACATCTACTCGAATCATCTGTGAAGTAAGAACATAATGATATTCACTGCATGCCTCAGCACTCATTGGACTGCACACATCAAAATGTGTTACTTCCAATAAGTTGCTATCTTGTTCCATCTTACTGAAAAGCGAGGCTTTTCAGTCATCTTGCCTATGTGGTATGATTTGCATATCTCAAGTGATTCAAAATCAAGTGAGTTCAAACGGTCCATTTGCATGGAGTTTCTTCATGCATATACACCAATAGACATGGTCCGCATGTCTCAAACTTTTCAGAACGAGTGAGTCCAAAGATCCATCAACATGGAGCTTCTTCATGCGTTTTATACCATTATGACTTACATGGCAGTGCCACAAGTAAGTGGTACTATCATTACTATCTTATATCTTTTGGCATGAAAATGTGTATCACTACGATCGAGATTCAATAAACCATTCAGGTTTAATACTAATCTTGATGGTAGAGGGAGCGTGCGATGTTTGATCACATCAAACTTGGAAACACTTCCAACACATATCGTCAGCTCACCTTTAGCTAGTCTCCGTTTATTCCATAGCTCTTTTATTTCGAGTTACTAACACTCAGCAACCGAACCGGTATCTTATACCCTGGTGCTACTAGGAGTACTAGTAAAGTACACATTAACATAATGTATATCCAATATACTTCTATCGACCTTGCCAGCCTTCTCATCTACCAAGTATCTAGGGTAATTCTGCTCCAGTGGCTGTTCCCCTTATTACAGAAGCACTCAGTCTCGGGTTCGGGTTCAACCTTGGGTTTCTTCACTAGAGCAGCAGCTGAATTGCCGTTTCATGAAGTATCCCTTCTTGCCCTTGCCCTTCTTGAAACTAGTGGTCTCACTGACCATCAACGATTGATGCTCCTTCTTGATTTCTACTTTCGCGGTGTCTAACATCGTGAATACCTCAAGGATCATCATATCTATCCTTGATATGTTATAGTTCATCATGAAGCTCTAGCAGCTTGGTGGCAATGACTTTTGGGGAAACGTCACTATCTCATCTGGAAGATCAACTCCCACTTGATTAAAGTGATTGTTGTACTCAGACAATCTGAGCACAAGCTCAACAATTGAGCTTCTCTCCTTAGTTTGCAGGCTAAGAAAATTGTCGGAGGTCTTATACCTCTTGACGTGGGCACGAGCCTAAAATCTCAGTTTCAGCCCTCGAAACATCTCATATGTTCCGTGACGTTTCGAAAACGTCTTTGGTGCCTCTACTTAAACCATTTAACTGAACTATCACGTAGTTATCAAAACGTGTATGTTCGATGTTCGAAACATCCACAAACGATGTTTGGGGTTCAGCACACTAAGCGGTGCATTAAGGACATAAGCTTTCTACTGATCGCATAATCGCTACTATCAACTTTCAACTATATTTTCTCTAGGAACATATCTAAACAGTGGAACTAAAGCGCGGGCTTACGACATAATTTGCAAAAGGTCTTTTGACTATGTTCAGGATAATTAAGTTCATCTTATGAACTCCCACTCAGATAGACATCCCTCTGGTCATCTAAGTGATTACATGATCCGAGTCAACTAGGCTGTGTCCGATCATCACGTGAGACGGACTAGTCATCATCGGTGAACATCTTCATGTTGATCGTATCTGCTATACGACTCATGCTCGACCTTTCGGTCTCCGTGTTCCGAGGCCATGTCTGCACATGCTAGGCTCGTCAAGTTAACCCTAAGTGTTTTCGCTGTGTAAAACTGTCTTACACCCGTTGTATGTGAACGTAAGAATCCATCACACCCGATCATCACGTGGTGCTTAGAAGCGACGAACTGTAGCAACGGTGCACAGTTAGGGGAGAACACTTCTTGAAATTTTGTAAGGGATCATCTTATTTACTACCGTCGTCCTAAGTAAACAAGATGCATAAACATGATAAACATCACATGCAATCAAATAGTGACATGATATGGCCAATATCATTTTGCTCCTTTTGATCTTCATCTTCGGGGCTCCATGATCATCTTGTCACCGGCATGACACCATGATCTCCATCATCATGATCTCCATCATCGTGTCTTCATGAAGTTGTCACGCCAACGACTACTTCTACTTCTATGACTAACGCGTTTAGCAATAAAGTAAAGTAGTTTACATGGCGTTCTTCAATGACACGCAGGTCATACAATAAATAAAGACAACTCCTATGGCTCCTGCCGGTTGTCATACTCATCGACATGCAAGTCGTGAATCCTATTACAAGAACATGATCAATCTCATACATCACATATATTCATCACAGTCTTGTTGGCCATATCACATCACATAGCATACCCTGCAAAAACAAGTTAGACGTCCTCTAATTGTTGTTTGCATGTTTTACGTGGCTGCTATGGGTTTCTAGCAAGAACGTTTCTTACCTACGCAAAACCACAACGTGATACGCCAATTGCTATTTACCCTTCATAAGGACCCTTTTCATCGAATCTGTTCCGACTAAAGTGGGAGAGACTGGCACCCGCTAGCCACCTTATGCACCAAGTGCATGTCAATCGGTGGAACCTGTCTCACGTAAGAGTACGTGTAAGGTCGGTCCGGGCCGCTTCATCCCACAATACCGTCGAAACAGGATTGGACTAGTAACGGTAAGCATATTGAACAACATCAACGCCCACAACTACTTTCTGTTCTACTCGTGCAAAGAATCTACGCAATAGACCTAGCTCATGATGCCACTGTTGGGGAACGTAGCAGAAATTCAAAAAATTTCCTATGTAACACCAAGATCTATCTATGGAGAGACCAGCAACGAGTAGAAAGGAGAGTGCATCTACATACCCTTGTAGATCGCTAAGCGGAAGCGTTCAAGTGAACGGGGTTGATGGAGTCGTACTCGTCGTGATTCAGATCACCGATGATCAAGTGCCGAACGGACGGCACCTCCGCGTTCAACACACGTATAGCCCGGTGACGTCTCCCACGCCTTGATCCAGCAAGGAGAGAGGGAGAGGTTGAGGAAGACTCCATCCAGCAGCAGCACAACGGCGTGGTGGTGATGGAGGAGCATGGCAATCCTGCAGGGCTTCGCCAAGCACCTACGGGAGAGGAGGAGGTGTCACGGGAGGGAGGGAGGCGCCAAGGGCTCAGGTATGGATGCCCTCCCTCACCTCCACTATATATAGGGGCAGGGGAGAGGGGGGAGGCGCAGCCTTGCCCCCTCCTCCAAGGAAGGGGTGCGGCTAAGAAGGGGGGAGGAGTCCATCCTCCCCAAGGCACCTCGGAGGTGCCTTCCCCCTTTAGGACTCTCCCCTTTTTCCTATATCTTGGCGCATGGGCCTCTAGGGGCTGGTGCCCTTGGCCCATGTAGGCCAAGGCGCACCCCCTACAGCCCATGTGGCCCCCAGGGCAGGTGGCCCCACCCGGTGGGCCCCCGGGACCCTTCCGGTGGTCCCGGTACAATACCGATGACCCCGAAACTTGTCCCGATGGCCGAAACAGGACTTCCTATATATAAATCTTTACCTCCGGACCATTCCGGAACTCCTCGTGACGTCCGGGATCTCATCCGGGACTCCGAACAACATTCGGTTACCACATACAAGCTTCCTTTATAACCCTAGCGTCATCGAACCTTAAGTGTGTAGACCCTACGGGTTCGGGAGACATGTAGAATGACCGAGACGTTCTCCGGTCAATAACCAACAGCGGGATCTGGATACCCATGATGGCTCCCACATGTTCCACGATGATCTCATCGGATGAACCACGATGTCAAGGACTTAATCAATCCCGTATTCAATTCCCTTTGTCTATCGGTATTGTACTTGCCCGAGATTCGATCGTCGGTATCCTTATACCTTGTTCAATCTCGTTACCGGCAAGTCTCTTTACTCGTTCCGTAACACATCATCCCGTGATCAACTCCTTGGTCACATTGCGCATATGATGATGTCCTACCGAGTGGGCCCAGAGATACCTCTCCGTTTACACGGAGTGACAAATCCCAGTCTCGATCCGCATAAAACAATAGATACTTTCGGAGATACCTGTAGTGCACCTTTATAGTCACCCAGTTACGTTGTGACGTTTGATACACCCAAAGCACTCCTACGGTATCCAGGAGTTACACGCTCTCATGGTCGAAGGAAGAGATACTTGACATTGGCAAAGCTCTAGCAAATGAACTACACGATCTTTTGTGCTAGTCTTAGGATTGGGTCTTGTCCATCACATCATTCTCCTAATGATGTGATCCCGTTATCAACGACATCCAATGTCCATAGCCAGGAAACCATGACTATCTGTTGATCACAACGAGCTAGTCAACTAGAGGCTCACTAGGGACATATTGTGGTCTATGTATTCACACGTGTATTACGATTTCCGGATAATACAGTTATAGCATGAATAAAAGACAATTATCATGAACAAGGAAATATAATAATAATACTTTTATTATTGCCTCTAGGGCATATTTCCAACACTTATTGGGCCATACTGGAGAGAGAGAGAGGAGACCAGGGCAGGCCGCGCGCCCCCTCTCCCTCTGGTCCGAATTGGACTAGGAGGGGGGCGGCGCCCCCCCCCCCCCTTTCCTTCCTCCTTCTCTCCTAGTCCAACTAGGAAAGGGGGAATCCTACTCCCGGTAGGACTAGGACTCCTCCTGGCGTGCCCTGCTAGGGCCGGCCGGCCTCCCCCTTGCTCCTTTATATACGGGGGCAGGGGCACCCCAAGACACAAAAGTTGATCTTTTAGCCGTGTGCGATGCCCCCCTCCACCATAATCCACCTCGGTCATATCGTAGCGGTGCTTAGGCGACGCTCTGCATCGGTAGAATCATCATCACCGTCATCACGCCGTCGTGCTGACGGAACTCTCCCTCGAAGCTCTGCTGGATCGGAGCTCGTGGGACGTCACCGAGCTGAACGTGTGCTGAACTCGGAGGTGCTGTACGTTCAGTACTTGGATCGGTCGGATCGTGAAGACGTACGACTACATCAACCGCGTTCTCATAACGCTTCCGTTTACGGTCTACGAGGGTACGTTGACGACACTCTCCCCTCTCGTTGATATGCATCACCATGATCTTGCGTGTGCGTAGGAATTTTTTTGAAATTACTGCATTCCCCAACAGGGGCGCGGCGCGGCGGCGAAGCGGGCGCTGCTGCTGCTGCTTGCGGCAGCGGCTGGCGAG